>NW_024870588.1:104675-157059 GCF_013358625.1 Macadamia integrifolia
TGGGGGTGGGGGGTGGGTTGTTATTTCAAAAACTTTTGATAGTGTGTAATTAATTTTTTCGTTTTGGATACCTGAGCAGGGTTTACGCAGAAAATCTAGGCAGGGAATTATGCACATGGGAGTGTCCAAGGAATCAGTTTATATTAATACAAACTGTTCATCTTCAAATTTCAATGAGAGGCTCTGGAGACTTCCTCCCTTTGTTCTTTCCTTTGCTGCTGCACCTTCATTCTTTCTTAGCCTGCATCTGAAGCTGCTTATGGATAATAATGTTGCTTCCATGAGCTTCCAGAACCACAATTCAATGTCTTTACCAGAGGGCCCAGAAAACTGTGGTAGATTGATAGGTGATGACTGCTTTTCTGCTGTGGATTTGTCTAAACAAGTCCGACAAGTTACCCTTGAGAATGATGTGGGGGTTTCTTTGAGGGATGCTGCCAGTTCAACATGGTTGTCTTGTGATAATCCTAAGGTAGAGACTGATGCTCTCTCCATAAGAAATGATGGTGATTGGATAAAATCCTCTCAGAAATACCTTAATAGTGAGCTTAATATAACTGGAACTTCTGTAGGTCCACAAGGTTCAGGCAAGGAGATTGCTGGCATTATTCTACCGCAAATGTGTCCACCCCAACAGTCAGTTTCTGAGCATTCTGTAGAGAAGTCATGGGCTTCTGTTTCTGAAAATCATTCTTCTCCAGACAGGTCTGAAACTGGCTATTTTTCTGGTTTGAATGGTGTCAGTGTTCAGATTCCACCTCAGAGTCAAATTGGCAGTCAGGCATGTGATGAGGGAACACCGATTAGCCAACAGCCTACGTGCGATTTGCCTTGGAACATGAATGACTTTGGCATCCGCAGCCCAAACCCTACTGCACCCAGAAGTGTGTGGCATCGGAATAGACATCGCGTGGGTTCTTCATCATTTCGCCGCTCAAAAGTTTGGATGGATGAAGGGGCTGATTTTGTCTGTAAAGGCATTGGGAATGGTTCTAGAAAACCGAGAACTCAGGTCTCATATGTATCGCCTTTTGGGGGCTACGACAGCTCAAAGCCTAGAAGCCACTTTCGGAAAGGGCGTCCTCACAAAAGAATCAGGAATGATACTGAAAAGATGGTGACAGATGGTTCTGGAAGTCTTCAGAGACACATAGGGTTGTTATCTTGTGAATCAAATCTTCTGATTACTGCAGGGGACAGGGGTTGGAGAGAGTGTGGGGCACAGATTGTGCTAGAATTTGTTGATTGCAAGGACTGGAGACTCCTGGTAAAAGTTTCTGGTGTTACAAAGTATTCATTCAAGGCGCATCAGTTTCTGCAGCCTGGAACCACAAATCGTTACACACATGTCATGATGTGGAAAGGAGGAAAGGATTGGACATTGGAATTTCCTGACAGGAGCCAGTGGACCCTTTTCAGGGAGATGTATGAAGAGTGTTACAATCGGAACATCCGAGCTGCTACTGTTAAGAATATTCCAATCCCCGGGGTTCGCGTAATTGAGGAGGATGATGATCTTTCAGTGCAAACACCATTTGTTCACAGTTCACCAAAGTATTTTCAGCAGGTTGAGAATGACGTGGAAATGGCCTTGAATTCATCACGTGTTCTATATGACATGGACAGTGAAGATGAGGTCTGGATTTCAAGATTTCATGCTTCTTCCAATATTAATGGACAGAACTTGCTGTGTATTTCTGAGGAGATGTTTGAGAGGACAATGAACATTTTTGAGAAAGTTGCACATTCTCAGCAGCGTGATGATTTCTCTAGCGGTGAAATAGAGGAGCTTATGGTTGGAGTAGGTCCGAGTGGTGTAATTCAGGCAATTCATGAACATTGGCAGCAGAAAAGGCGAAGGAAAGGAATGCCCTTGATCCGGCAATTCCAGGTAACTTATGCTGACCTTTTTGGCATTCGCGATTCCTTTTCCTTTGGTGTTATGTTTGCTTATTCCTTTCTCAATTTGTACTTCCTTTGTCTTTTCATGTTCCAACTAAAAATTGTGTTCTATTCCAAATATCTGGTTCAATTGAGAAGACTCATAACAGTTTGCTTGACTTCAATATAAAATGCATAATAAAGACTTTATTTTTTTCTATGACATGTATAGTTGTAAATATTTGTAGTTCAGTCCATGTAGATTCTTATATAAGTGCTAATGTAGTCCTGATTTAGTTGAGAAACCAACACTAATAACAAATTCTGTGAGACAAAATTTGAGAATTATGAGTCAAATAAAATGTGATTGAAAGACCAGATCAGTACCAAAGCCTGGTCAAGTGCCTATTTATAAGAGCATAACTACTGTTGAAAACCTCAACTAGATCCAATGTTTGGGTCTGAAGTTATAGAGGATTCCTAGTGACACTAGGATTGGGTTAGATCTGTCAAACTAGGAATCAGAATGGAATAATGATCAGATTACAGAATTATGAAAACCCAGAAAAACTGGATATATGATATTGAGATTAGATGAAACAGATCTGTAAACAGCATCTGTCGATTTCAGATTTCAAATTTAAAACAAAAATGTCCTACTGGAAGTAGGATTATATGAGATAACCAACAGAATCGAGATTTGAAAACAGATTACGAAAGATACTGTCGGTTGAAGGGTTCTGAAATCAGAATCTAAACCAGCAATATAGATCACTTTCCAATCAGCGGTCATAGTGTGGATAGGACTGAGGTATTGCAGGAGCTGAAGCTGGACAGAATTGCAGGAAATAAGGACAAATCAGTACCTTAATGAGAACAAAATAAAGACCATCAGCTCCTGTGCTTCTCACCACAAGGTTTTGATTGGATTCACGACCAATCACTCCTTGATTCACCATGAGGAGCAAGGAACAGCTATGTCGAGGATGTCTGGCCATTTCTTCTCATAATGTTGAACGAGAAACCTCAACGAGTTTCCTAAGCATCTGTTTAACACCTTTATCTGTCCATCAGTTTGGGGGTGAAATACAGTTGAAAGCTATAATTTGGTGTTAGTCTTCATCCACAATCTTCCGAAAGCAGCTCATAAACTTGATGTCACAATCAGAGAGTAGTGTCCGGTAGCCTATGTAGTCACACTGCTTCTTTGAAGAATATTTTTAGCAATATGATAATCATCAATAGTCTTGTGAAAAGGCAGAAAATGAGCAATCCTTGACAAATGATCATCGACCACCATAATAGAATCCTTGCTTATGTCCAACCAGGGTGCATGAGGAGCGGGTAAAGTTGAGTATAAACTTGTATTTTGCTTAGTTCCTTTAGCAGGCTGGCATATACAACATCTTTTAATCACATGATTGATGTCCTTCGATATGTGCGGCTAGTAATAGGAATAAGTGACCTGGATATGAGTCTTGTCCTTCCCAAGGTGACCTCCCAATCCTCCCCCATGTGACTCCCGAACAATATGATAAGATGACGTAAGGATGAATCAGAGGGATACATAACTGAGTTCCCAAGAAAAAGTACCCATCATGAATGGAGTATTTTGGTTGCTGTCCGCCCTGCTATAACTCTTGATAAACCTGGGCAAAGACTTTATCAGCTGCATATTCTCCTCTGATATGCTCAATCTTAACTGCTGTGCTGAGAATGTGTCAAGGGTGAACACTTTGCGACTCAGTGCATACCAGTGTTCTCTTTGTTAGCCTTGTACTCCAATGCAGAATTGAATTCTTGCAGACAAGCCACCTACTTGGGATGTTGGTTGCTAGCCGACTTTTGAGAGTGAAAGTGCTTAAGTGCCTTGTGATCAGTATATAGTATGAACTCTTCACTGATAAGATAGTCCCTCCAGTGGTGTAACACTTGAACTAAGGCATAGAGCTCATTAAGTACTCCTAGACCGTGTGAAGCATTTGTAGCAATTTCAAACACTCACTCAAATTTTGGTAAATGTAAGACGAGTGTTTCTGTCAACTTCTTCTTAATAAGAATAAAGGCTTTGTCCCATTGCTGTCCATTTAAATTTGCCTTCACTGCTGCCTTTAAGTAGATTAAGTAGGGGAGTTGGTATTGAGTCAACCATTGTTGCTCCTCGAGCATGGCCGGCGCCCTGAAGCGTAATGGCTCTGCTATGTAGCATGCCAACTGAGGTGATGTTTTTCTTTAGCATTCAGTGATTGGTACCATGACTATGCTGAAATTGCGAGTAAATCTTATGTAGAAGAAACCAAGCGTTGGAAACTTCTGACCTTAGTAATGGTCTTTGGTGCTGGCTAGTCTAGAATGCTTTTGACTTTCTCAGGATCAACTTCATTCAACTCCTTTTGTAGAGACTATAAAAATCCAAGGAATATAACCTTGGGCAGCATAAATAAACACTTCTTGAGCTTGATGTATAGCGTTTCATTGTGTAGTAGTCTTAAGACGCCTTAAATGATCAATATGGTTGTCTGGTTGCTTGCGGTAAATCACATATTGTCAAAATAAACAACCAAAAAGCGATGAATAAAGGTATGGAGTACATGTGTCATGATGGGTGTTTAAGTGCCTTCGTGGAGTCACTCCAAAATGACAAATGTGTTTGATGAAATGTCTGAATGCGTGCTTGCACTCATTACTAGGTCAAGTGGTCCCCATATGGTGAGGTGACATGAGGTGACATCGGCCGCAATGTGGACATTTTGTTTGATGAGGTGGCACGGTGCCACATGGCTTGATGGAGTTGTGGTGGCAGCTAGCATGGCTGGGGCCACACATGGGTGGCAGCACGCGGCGTAGTACACGGTTGCACGCAATGAAGGTCTCCCCCATGCAGGCAGCAGGTCCCTTCGTGCTGCATGCAGGCCCCATGCGCACAGCACAGGAGTCCCACATGCACAATTGTGCCATAGGCCCAATGCCTGCCCCAAGTCGTGCGCCTAGTGGCTTGTTGGCAGAGGCTCTGGTGCACAACCGAGGCAATAGCCAGCAAATCTTTTAAATGGCTAAGGTCAAGATGGCTCCCCATGTGTTTACCTTTTTGCCTAAATGAGGCTTTGAAATCTCACATTAAGTGATGCTCTCGGGAAGATAAGAGTTCTACAGTTGAATTTAATGTCCTCTTTGATCTTCTAGATCTTCTGTGGCAGCACACGACGTAGTACACGGTTGCACACAACGAAGGCCTTCCCCTTGCAGGCAGCAGGTCCCTTCGTGCAGCACGCAGGCACCATGCGCATGGCATGGGAGTCCCACATGCACAGTTGTGCCATAGGCCCAAGGCCAGCCCCAAGTCGTGCATCTAGTGGCTTGTTGGCAGAGGCCCTGGTGCATAACCTAGGCAATAGCCAGCAAAGCTTTTAAATGGCTAAGTTCAAGATGGCTCCCCATGTGTTTACCTTTTTGCCTCAATGAGGCTTTGAAATCTCACATTAAGAGATGCTCTCAGAAAATAACAGTTCTACAGTTGAAGTTAATGCACTCTTGACCTTCTTGATCTTCTGTGGCCCTTAGATGGGAATGGTATCCCATACCTGATATCCCTCCTAGTTTTTTTCGTCTTTCTTCACAGCTGTGATCTTTCCTCCCCCATCTCTTCTACTTGTTCTTGCTATTTCTGCTTATCACTTTTTGTAATTTCAGATTGCCTTATTCTTCATATAGCTCTTTAGTTAGTGATCTGTATTGTCACAAATTTAGTATATCAATTTCTGGTATACTTCCCCTATGGAATTTTGGTGTCAACAAGAATTCTAGTTTGTAGCTCTATTTTCCTGTGCCATTACGAATTGTACGTGCATGTCAGACCACTTCTCTGTTTTAATTTGCAGAGTTATTCTACTGGTTCTGTATAATACCAGACCAGGTTTTTAGCTGCTTCTGATATCTTGGGTCAGAGACTCAAGAGTGCCACTTCTGGTCTATATTCTCTGTTTCTGCGATCCTATCTGTACTTATCTCCTACAGGATTTTTCTGGTTCAGAATTAGCCTACATTAAAAAGTCATCTTTAGTTTGGAAAAGCAACTTGTAGCCAGACATTACATTAAAAGAACTGTCAGGGGAACATTTTGATGCCCTTTATCCTCATTTAAGGGTGGATGTCAACTTAATTGCTTTAGATCCAAACTGACATTCATTTTTATACCTAAGAAGCTTCACATTCCATGCTGACAATTTGTAGCTATCCTTTTTGTCTGCTTCCTCTCTTCCTTATTTTTGTCAGAGATGCCAGAAAATAATTGAACTTCCATACTGGGAAATATCTTTTCCTAAGGCCTTGGTTATGACAAGTGATACTGATGCAACCTAGGTACCAAAACCCTAACTTTGGTTTTTATGGGCCCTCCAAAATAATGGAAAACTCAATTTCAATGAGTGACAGCAATTTTGTAAATATTCGGAACTATTTGGGACCTATTTGAGAGACAAACAGACCTTAAGATAGATAGAATAGTAATTAAGTAAAGAGAAAAGGATAAATTGGGATTTCACAAAGATATGGAATAGATGGGTAGGAAGGGCTTTAGTGTAATTAATCAAACTAGGCCCTTATGTTTAAATACTGAAAAGGGCTTCTTCTCCCTTTGATTGGATTCATCCAGCGATAACCCAAACCTACTTTGTTGGAGGGCTCCCTCCTATGAAGATTAATCGAGCTGAAATTTTGAGATTAAGTTCCTAACTCAATGCTCTTTTCAATCCAACCAACAAGAATCCAAGAGACCCATTAAAGAGTTAATAGAAAAACTCTGATGGTGGTGTAGGCGGTACAGTAGCAACCAGCCTTAGTTGCTGGTTTGCAATTTATAGCAGATGGGGATTTGGGTGACATGCACTTGGTGTTTGTGCCCCACAGAGGGGGGGGGGTGGTTGAGTTTATTCCCAAAACCCTAGGTTGGTTGATTGGGTTGGTATCCAGGGAGTTTGAACACAATAATTGGGGCTGGAAGTACTGCCCAGAAACAGAGTAATGGTAGTAGTTACAGAAAAATTGAAGAAAGAAATGAGGAAAGAAAGGAAACAAGGAAATGAACTGAGAAGGGAGGAGTTGTAACTCGCACCTGAATAAGAGGCTTGGGAAGGAAGAACAGCATATGCACAATCAACCGTGAGAAAATCTCAATTATTCAAAAGTGCCCAACAATGGGTTACATGGCTATTTGAAGACTTGTAAGGAAAACTAAACCTATCGAGACTCAATGACTCACTCTATCCTACAACTCTATCAACATAATTAATAAAAAGGTATTTACAAAATAATCCATCAAGGAAAATAACCTAAATATTCCTACTGTGACTGCATAAGATGCCTGATGGTTCTCCCGGATATTTAACAATTCATATTTTGAAGCATTTTCAGCCCTATGAAGGCTTTTATCTGTTCTGGAATTCCTTTCCAATAACAGCCCAATATTTTTTGGTTGTGGTTCATGGTTGTCAAGCGTTGCCTAGGCGTTCAGGTGGCTCGGCCTGGACTGGTGCCTTGGTTGCCCAGGCACCTAGGTGTTGCCTTACGCCTTGGCAGCTATGGGTGGTTCTTATTCTGAATAAATTGAAATAAGAGTTCAATCTCCACTTTTTTATTCTGCGGGTCTTCCGTATCCACTTTTTAAACACCCCACCCCACCCAACCCAAAAAGAAGGAAAAAAAAAAAAGGAAGAAGAGGAAAGAAATCTTGCCTATCCACCCCTACACTCAAAGTGACAAATAAGATATGCTAAAGAAGAAGAAAAGAGTTACAAGGCCCCTAGCCATGTCCAAAAGAGTAGCCTTACCCATGAGCATATGGCGTTCAAAGACTGTTCCATGAAAGGGGGTGGGGGGTGGTGGGAGAGAAGAATGAGATGAATCGCCTCTTCCTTGGATGGTGTGGAGTGGTAAAAATGCAAATGCTGGAAACAGAACATGAGAGAGACCTAACCATGTTAAGCATTTGCACAAGCACAACTCCTATCTAGGACTATAAACACATTGGATTTAGACCATCAAACCACTTGGGATGTCTTTTGGCTGCAATTCGTATTTCTTACTTACAATAGTATGTATGTTTTAAATTTAATAACGAAAGTACCTGATATATAATAACAAATTAATGCAGTAGATTATTATATATAATTTGTTCTCCCCATGATTCCCTTGTTCTTTCATTTCTCCAATTTTTACCTTATTCTGCTAAAATTTGGGTGATCTTGCTGAAGGATTTTGATGTTGGTAGGGGACATAGGGGGCAAAATCACCATGTAAGTTGAAAATCTGAATCTTGCTGCTTCAGTGCATTCGGTGAGGCCGTGAACAGCTATATGAACTATCTGTTTGTCTTAAAGATAAGATGATGTGAGCTTTTCTAAAAAAGAGCGTACCAGTGCACGAAGCTCCTGCCACTGCGGTGTCTGGGGATGGGTCTTAATGTACACAGCGTTAACCCCCAATTCGCAAAGAGGCTGTTTCCCAACTCGAACCCGTGACTGCTAGGTCGCAATGGAGCAACCTTACCGTTGCACCGAGGTCGTCCTTCTATGAAGGGAGCTTTCTAATATACATTTATTCCATGAAAATGAAATGCTCTTCTGGACCATGATATTGATTTGGAGGCCTAACGCTTCATGTTGATTTTGCTTGACAAGTGAAATAACTAATTTATTGGGGGAGGGTCCTCTGATCAAGTGGCATGGAGGAGTGCACCAATGATGTGCAATGGAACAGTTTCGTACATAGGACAGCAAGGTAATTTCATGTTAAGAGGAGAGAGAGAGAGAGAGAGGGTGCTAGTGTACCCTCCCTTGGTGGCTCAGAGAAGCTTTTCCCTAATTTATTATTAAAATATAGTGGGTTAAAAATCCTATTGTGGTTGTAATACTTCTAGGAGTAGGGGTCTGTTTCAGAAACTAGTCATTTACTCCTTGTTCCAGTTATGTTTACCTGCACTGAATAGTAGCTGTTCACCAAATTCTTCTCTCTTGATCTTGATATTCTTTATTTTGCATTCCTTCACCCCGCCCCCCACCCCCCCACCGTTCCCCTTTTCCCTTCTTTTTGTCCCACTAACTATTCCAAGTGATGTGTTATGTAAACCTTTTTGGCCCTTTGATTTTTCTGCAGCCTCCTTTGTGGGAAAGGTACCAGCAGCAAATGAAAGATTGGGAAATGGCAGTTTATAAAGGCAACAACTTTCCCAATGGATGCAAGGAGAAGGCTACAGTTGAGAAGCCACCAATGTTTGCCTTCTGTTTGAGACCACGAGGCTTGGAAGTGCCTAACAAGGGTCCCAAACATAGGTCACAGAGGAGGTTCACATCGAGTGGGTGGCACAGCAATTCTTTCTCAAGATATCAGGATGGTGTCCAGGTTTTTGGTAAATTCCTTGACCAATTCCTACCTCAACTACTAATTTATTTCTAGTGCATTCCATGTCATCTTTCATCAGTATATAACATTTTGCCTTTATTATGCTATGCTGTACCAGGAAGAAAATTAAATGGGTATGTGTTTGGGGAGGAGAGATCTGTAGTTACTGGTCACAACCATGAATCATCAGATGCTTCCACATGGCTTCAGACATCTACAATGGTATTATCGCCACGAGATGCAGTTAGCACAGGTTATCTGTCGATGAGCAGTGATGGTGCTGAGAGGAATCAGTATTCGAAATTCAACAGGAACAAGTCAAAGAAGATTGGAACTTTATTCCCCAACGATTCACAAGTGGCGGCCATCTCATACAACCAGAGATTGACAAGCAAGAGAAATGGAGCCAGCCAGTGGAATATGGGCTTACCTGGGTGGCCTAGCCAGAGACAGTACCAACCTGAAACTTCCCAGAGGCAGAGAGTTGAACAATTGGGTGGTTCAGATCTTGATGAGTTTAGGCTGAGGGATGCATCAGGTGCAGCTCAGCATGCATCCAACATGGCTAAACTAAAGTGGGAAAAAGCTCAGAGATTACATTACAGGGCAGATCTTGCAATTCACAAGGCTGTGGTTGCCCTTATGACTGCCGAGGCTAGAAAAGCAGCTGAGAAGGAATCCATGGAAGATGGGTAGAAGTCCTAAATGAATCTTCAATGACAAGGGTTTCAGAAAGCCACTTGAGGCATATCAGCTGTGTCAGCAGCTAGAGGCTTATTATCCATGGAGATTGGCATTGACCTTTCTTGGATGGCAGGCTGCTATCCCGCACGGGTTAAGACTGCAGTTGAATCAAGGAGAATTTTGGCATTGTGACTGCCAGAGGGAAGTCACCGTTAGGAGAGTTTTGGTGCTCCTGTCTGACTGGTTTACCTCTGGAGAGTTTGGAAGGGGTGGAGAAGTTTGGTTGCTGATCTTTTGTACAGGAAGATTTTTCCCTTTTTTCTTTTTTGTCTCCCTTCCATCTATCCCTCAATCCAGTGAAGTATTTGCCAGTGAAGGAGCAGCTGACCCAAATAATACTTGCTCTGCTGTTGAAATTACAAAAAAATGGTAAGCGTTTTGTCTATGGTGCTCCAGTTGTGCATCAATATTTTATATATACGGGAGTAGGGTTACCTGTCAGAAGCGTAGCAACTACTGTGTTCAAATTTAGAGAAAGTAGCTGTAAGAGCCTGTAAGTATTCATCTGTATAACATTTTCACAAAGATTCAGAATCATTATCATTCTTCTGCTTTTTCATCGTTTGATTTTTATCCTTGTAATTTTTTTTTTTTTGGGGGGTGGTGGGCCTCAGCTTCCAAGTCACTTATATTGGAACAGATACAAATCAATCAAGAAAACTTCCCAACTTTCCCTTTTTCTTTTCTTTTCCCGTATGATTCACAGAACCAGTTAAAAAATTGGCGAATCAGAACAGTTAAAAGGCTGTACACTGGTATTCACCAGCCTCACGGTTTACATACTAGGAGGAAAAACCTCAACTCTAGCTCCTATTTGATTCTCATGCACTTCTGTAGGACATCTGCAAGTTTCTTGTACATGTGGTGCTTCAAGTACATACTCTCCACCTTCCTCCTTCCTTTGATTGCCATTTGTTCCCTCACTGTTGGGTTTTCAAGCAACAATTGGATATTCTGAGCAAGGACTTTAGAACCTTGATGCCCGATAGGATGCAGAAGTCCTGTTATATTGTGATCTACAATCTCCTTTGTCCCCCCAGCATCTGTACCAAGAACCTGCACCCAAGACAAATTTTGTTATTAAATCCCACTTATATTTTTTGGGTCTAATTTTCAATTAGTAGATCTGATGGTCAGCTAGACAACTGATAATTAGGTTCACTACTGGTTCCATCCAATGATGCGTTCATGACTTCATACCAACTTAGTCATCAAAGGAAACCAGAATTTATCATGCAGTCCTCTTTGAGATGAGGTTTTTCTGTTCACTGAATTCTTTTCGTTAAGCTCTTGCTTCATCGGAAGGTCTTCTGGTGCATTTTCTTATGCTTCTGTTCCACATATCCTTACAATGGCTAGAATTGGTTGGCAGTCAATTGCAGATTTTGGCTTCTAGCCTTACTAAAACTGAAGAAGAAGAACAATTTCTATTGGAACTAATAGAATTTTTAATTGATCATGATCTCACTCTACATGCCCTAATCTGGTCATGTTCTGAAGTTAGCCAGAGAGTGGGAGTAGAGAACCAGACCCACTAAATGAAGGTATGTTACCCTCAATGAACCCTTCAATGACAAAGGGCTTTTCTATCATTAGCCACAGGGGACTACCTAATTTGAAACTGAAAGGTGATCCTAAGTGCGAGGGTGATATATCTTCGTTTGTGTATCAACGTATAAGTACATGTCAGAATACCAAAGGATGGTTGAGGGAGAATAAGATTCCTATCTAACATGCACTTCAGTGAAATCTAGAGCTTTCGGTGTAGGTGCCTGCAAAGCAGCGAAGTCTGCGATTGCTAAGGCCTCTATGTTGGTTTCAGGGCCAGACTACACACCAATTTATTGAGGGGAAGGGGGGCGCCTTAGAAAATAAAATGGCTAACTTGATGCAATATGTCATAATGTTTAACCAGGTAAAAGACATAGGTCCCTTAGAAATAAGGAAGTTTCCGAAAAACATGAAATTATGTAATATCTTTTTGGAGATATTCCTTGATGTAGTAGTATCTCCTTTAAGTGGCTTTATGTGCTTATATGGGTTCCATAAATTTCCCTAGAAATAGTTCCAGCCAATGGTGAAATAAAAAGAGTGTTAATTGAGATGGTATGTTGCGGAAGGTTATGATTGGCACTTGTGATGAGAAGTAGACTGCCGCAGGTCAGAGACTCTTAAGGAAGAGAAGACAGGAAGGAA
Organism: Macadamia integrifolia; assembly: GCF_013358625.1. Taxonomy (NCBI): domain Eukaryota; kingdom Viridiplantae; phylum Streptophyta; class Magnoliopsida; order Proteales; family Proteaceae; genus Macadamia; species Macadamia integrifolia. The sequence continues at coordinate 116,892 of NW_024870588.1, forward strand.
ATAGATCAAAGAGGTGAGGCATGACTTTGATGAGTGATGGTGATGCTCTCTCTCAAGACAGAATTGTCCAAAGTCCTACAGAGACCAGAGTATCTCTTCATTGGATCCTCTGACATTCATTTAAATAGGGGTGCAAATTCAAAATTTTTCAACCTTTTGATCTGAAGTTGGTTGCCACCATGTTCATGAATAATTTTGTCTAGCAACATTAAAAAAATAACCAATCACCCAATCATAAATACTAGAATGGAAAAAGAAAATTGTATGGTTCCCAATTTATGGTTGCAAGGCAGAATATCGAGCATTAGACCAAGGAAAATGAGATGATTACTTGAAAGCTTTTCAGCAATATTAACTTTCAAGGCAGCAAGTGGCCATGTCATGTAATACCTGAAATTGGAGCTACTGCATGTGAGCTTAAGCTGGTGGTCAAACAAGAGCGAGTGATGAGAAGATAATGAAGAGATAGGGCAGTGACTCCACAATGTAAATAATAATCACTAACTTAGGGTGATTGAAATGTGAATTGGCTTAGTGAATTTGTCGTAGAAGGGCAATCAGGGAAAACATTCAGGTGTAATGGTGAAAATAAGAATGGCAATCGATTCTTTATGGGGCAAGGGTCATTTTGCATCTATGAGTAGAAGAGTTGACACCTTCAAGCTATGGATAGCAGGTCAATAGAATCAGAATACTGATTTAACAATATTCAAAGATCATGCATGCACATTACATACATAGAGTACTCATGTGAGAAGGCAACATCCGGATGAAATGACTTGACAGAAATTTTCATAGGTTTAGAACTCAGTATTTAAAACTGGACCAAAGGGCAAATCCGAAAATTTCCAGGTTAAGGTTCAGGCTGGTTCAAACCATTTTTGATTGAATGAACCATAATTCCACAGTTTTGAAGAAAGGAGAAAATATTAAATGAACATCAAATTTCAAAAAAAAAAAAACAAAAAAGAAACCAATGAACCAATCGACTGGTTCATTAAAAAACTGCATGGTTTTTGTCTGGGTTTTAAAGAGGGCCATCCTATGTGGTGACCAGACCGGAAAAGGAGACGGTTCCTGTTTTCCAGTTCAGCTGGCTGTCGGTCCGGTTTGTAAACTATGGTTTACAATGAGCTGACTAATTCAATAGAAGAAAAAGAGAAGTTCATAATAGCAATACCGGAAGGCCGAATGCCATTGCTTCAATCGTCACTCTTCCAAATGTTTCTCCAAGCCCCTGTACACCAGTTTCCAAGTAATTAAATATTTTGATAATTTAACTAATTGGAAGAACTGAAGACATTAGAAATCATGGAAAGACAATTATGGGGCAAGGAACATAAACAAATACCTGAAGATTTATATTTGGTTGAATGAATTATATTTATTTTCTTCAAAATTTAATATTTCCACTCTGATTACCAAATTTTATTTTCAGTTTTCGTACATAAACAAGAAAAATCTACAGATATTACAAGATGGTATCATCTGTAATGTGCCGGTAGCATTATGGATCTGCATGGGTCAGAGCTTTCCCATTATGGAAAAATGATTCCATGACTATTATCAATCAATTTAAAATCCAAACAGAACCTTTGCCTACCATATGTGATATTCTGTAACCTCACAATTATGAGTTGCATACACATTCACATATAGGGTCAATGATCGAATGGTGCTGATCTTTGTAGTGCAAACAAAGAAGGGTGATTTTCTGTTTGCTTATTGTCTAGAAATTTTATTTAGATTTATCACAGTTTTAGCTCCTCTTCTATGCAAGTTTCCTACCTCAAAAAGGACTAAAGCTCTGTTCCAGATAGAAAACCATTATAGTGTCCAATGAGCTGATAGGTTTGTATTTAACATGCACCTTTTCAGTGGTGGTCTTAACTTATGCATACACTTTTTGTTTTTTGTTTGCAACTTCCTTTTTCATATAACCGTGAATTGTATTGCTAAAAATAACAAGAGTTTGAGGCCTAGTATTCAGCAACAACAAAGGCTGAATTGTACATATCCAAACTCTTACCGGAAAAAAAAATAAAAAAAATAAAAAATCCAACCAACATTAGCCTATCAGATAAGGTCCCAAGTACAAGGGATCCCTGGAACCCCCTCTAAAGCCAAATTTTCTGCTAAAGAATTGTCAGACCTTAAAAAAGTGAACAAAATCGACAACAGCACTGATAATTATACTCGAGGGGCATTTCATAGACATAGATCAATGTTGAGCTTTTCAACTTGTATCCCACTATTTTTTTTTTTTGGTTTTGGGGGGTGGGGGGGAACAGAGTTAAATATGCTACCATGTATATCTTCAAACTAGTGATAGGTCTAGTGAAGGGATGCTTCAATTATTCTATCAAGGTACTCTACTGTTGCAATATGCAAATACCAAGCTTTTGGGAACCTCTGGCAGTGTTTGTATTATTGTGCAGGTAAGATTTTCAGTAATGTATATGGGGAAGTGTATCCTGTTGGGGATTTCAGTTCCAGTCCGTGCAAGAGGGCCAATTGGAGCGCATGAGGAAGCATCCACAAGAGTCATTTTCCCTTTCATGGGGGGTGGGCACTCACACCCCCCATGTGTTTGGGCATAGGACATTTATATATATATATATATATATATCCACCTTTATCTGAAGTTGGATTGCATCACCCATTGTTTAACCAATCCTAGTAAATATCTATCTCAGGTTGGATAGTCATCATCAGTTATTTAACTACACCCTGCAATCAGAGACATAAACCAGTGCTGATTTCAAAAACAACAATGCTTTCATGTAAATGTAATAATAGAGAATTGTCCAACTCGGAATATGTATCAACACACCAAGAAGTGAGTACACAATGAGGATACATGATTACCTGGGAGTTTATGATGTAAACATCTGCGGCAGCATAGAGTGAGGCAACACGTGTAGTTGCTGGAGTCCATAGCACTGACTTTGACAGGTTTGAGTGTTGAGACAAGAATTTGAGCATACTTTTGACATAAGGCACTTTATTACTCTTGGATCCAACAGAACCAATTAAAACTTTAAGCTTCTGTTTCTTAGTTCCCTCTTTGTCAGACAAAATTTTCCTCATTTTGCCATCATTGTCAGAGGATAGAGTATTCGTGTAATTGGTGGGCATGTGGAGAATCCGTAACCTCAAGCCTTTCTGCTCAGCTTCATTTAAAGTAAGAGTAGATTTGTCAGAGCTGTATAATCCATTTGAGGATTCGCTAATCTGGTGCTTATTTTGAAACATAGCTCTTGAAGGTTTCTCTATAGGCAAGGAAGAATGGCCTTGGCCTATTTTGATCAAATCATTGCTTCCTGACTCTACCAGAGAAAGGTCTAGCCCTACCACTGATCTGGCTGACTCAAGGAGCAATAGTTGGCCCTTTCCAGTGTTGATGCTACTGAGAGACATCACAAGCATATCATTATCTGTTAATCCCATCCCCTTTCTAACTGTATCTCTTAGCAGCTGCCTTTTCTCCATCATCTTCTCAACACTAAATGATGGTGTATTTAGGGAGCAAGGAATGCCTGCCACAAAGGCCAGTTCATCATTTACAGAAAGTGGAACCAAAGCAGGCTGAGACTTCAGCTTAATGCCTTCATCTTCACACCATGCTACCCATTGTTTAGACTGTGATTCAGAAAGAAACATCAGCATTTTTACTTGATTAAGCATTAGCTTTGATCGATCAAAGTACTCCCACCGATTCTCCATGATCCACCAAACAATTTGATTTGATCCAGCAGGAAATTGCGTGAGATATTGCTCTAAAACAAAATGTTGGTTTCAATTCAGGTTAATCACAAGGGAGTAGACCAAAGAACTATGATTCATTCAACTTCAAGACTCCGACTGATTGGATGCATAATTTTACTTACAAAATATCCTAAGAAGAGAATACCAATAGATGAACAGAAAATAAAAAACTTTATACTGAACAAATCCAGACTTCTGCTTCCAATTAGAAGCATAAATTATTAAAGGAAATAAAAATGTCATGCATGGTTTCAATTGCAAAGGGCTAAAGAGATCCATGACCTTCGCATGCAACTGTGTACTGATAGTGTTTGAATCAATATAAACAGGGTGGGATTCACATTTCAAGAAGAACATAAACTATTGTTCAATGCTTACTGTAAAGAAACATAGAAAAATAGACAGCAATTCATCCATGATAGATAAAAAACCATCAAGATCGGAAATTGGAATAAGACTATCGGTACTTAACAAATGAGAGCCATAAAAAATATTAGGATTCATACATGTGACTAAACAAAGCCTAAAAGTTGTACTGCGGGGATATCATGAATTCATGATATCATATGGAGCTTTGGAAATCCACACGATCACAGTTCAAAAGCAGGCAACTCTTCCAAGATGAACTACAAGATGAAGATGATATATGCTAAACTAACAAATTCAATTGGCAGCAAATCAAGAATGTGCTGCATCGAAAAAATATAGTTTAGCGTACAGGATGACAATCTGGTTATTTGTTCCTCCTACAGATTAAATAAAGCATGAGATCTATAACTTATTATGCAAATCGCAGGTTATTATAATATGAGGAGACAGTGAGTAAGTGTTTCAGTGTTTCAAGAATAATTTCCTTGCACAAATTCCTTTTAATATCTGAAATTGATTGATACCCAGTCATTTCAGCTTACCCCTTCAATAACTTGATAGATAAATATTCAGGACAAGAAAATAATATTCAATCAAGGGTTCATCAATTTAGTTATACTGCAGATACACATAGCAACACAAAGTACTTTTGGGATCAGGAATCAGGATTACAGAAAACACCTTGCAAGTTTTAATTAAAGTCAAAGTTAGAAACTTCTGGGAAGGGATTTCTCACCGATCCACGATGCACAGACAGCAGATCCTGCAATGATAAGATCTGCCTTCATGGCAGTTTTGTAGCTCAGCTCTGCCTTGTCCTCAAGTACTTTGATCTTTCGCTTTGCAAGCTCTGCCATCAATCCACCCTTCTTACTAAGAACCACAGAAGACACTGTGGCTCCACAGCTCATTAGCTCTGTTGCCAACTCCATCATTGAAAGTGGTGCCCCTGTCATTGAAAGCTCATGGAATATCAACACAAATTTTCTAGACCAGACGCGATGCACGAACTCTCCCTTCCGATCACAGGTACTTCTTCGCTTTTCAGGGTTCCATCCCAATATTCTATCCTCTGTCGACCCAAAGGGACCAACAAACAAACCGTATGAAGTATTTTTCTTAGGAATTTCCACTTCCCACTCTTCAAAGCTGCTGGTTCGACCTTCTACAACACCCTTTTGTCTTCCACGTCTCTTACCACGCAATCTTCGCCCCCCAGTTGATCCCTTACTCTTCCTTCTACGGGATGGAAGGTGATTCCCATTTTTGGCCAAAGATAAATCCAATCTTTTAAGCTGAGATACATTTTTCACTTCCCCTTTATTCCCAGTAGAAGCATTTTCTGATTGATGATCCTGTTCCATGTTGTAAATGCCAATTGATTTACTTCCATAACCTATCATCTTTTCCTCATCATCACCATGAGCCCATCTGGACTGAACATGAAACCCTAGATAGGCCCAGAGAGCTATTAAGAATAACCATAACAGCAAAGGATTACTTGCGATCCACCGTAAATACACTCCACAACTTCGAACTTCTCTTCGAGGAGTTCGACTAAAATGTAATTTTCTAAACGAAGGAGAACCCCTAGGAGTTGATTTCCCTGATTTCAAGCTCCCGTTTTGACGTAGAGATGTCTGCCTAACGAAATTTCCTTGGAAATCTCTATCGTCACTTTCCTCCATCTACTCTTTCCACTTAGTTATACAAGAAAATTAAGGCTGACCATGAATCTAACTAAATACCTTATCCAAATCAACAGACTTTGAATTAGTAACCAAAAATTGTTGCAGAATCGAATCAAGCAATCCGTGTGACTATTTACAGTTTCGCAATCCGTGGACCTATATGAAACAAGAAATCAAGCAGAGTCTTGAATACAGAAACAGATCAAATTCTTCAACGAACAATGAAATCATCAGGAAAATCAAGGATCCACTGTAAGAACTTGAACTACTCCACAGTTTCAATTCAAGAATGCTAAATTTAGGAAAAAGTCAACCAGAGCTACTCACTGTACATTTCTTCACGATCAATTGTAGAATAGAGGAGAAGATAACAGAAATTTCCCTCCTTGATTGAAGAACACTGGAGAGATTATGAAAATACAGAAAAAAAATCATCAATCGTTTCTTGTCTCTTGTCTCGGATAGAGATTGATTGATTGTGAGAGAGAGAGAGAGAGAGAGAGAGAGAGAGGGAGAGAGTCTTGTCCGAGAGCCAGACTCGTGGAAGTTTCAAATTTAAGAAAAGGTCTCGCATGTACAACGAACAACTCCTATGGTTGCTGTTCTTTGAGCATTCGATTGGAATACCCCAACTTTCAAATTAATGAAATTCTTATGGTACTGATCAGACGGCCAGAAGAGCCCAACTTAATGGTCATCTGTTGTATTGTATCATTATTTCCCAACTGATTGCGGCTGCAACATGAATCTCTTTTAGTACCAAAAAGACCCCCCGGGGGTGGGGGGGCAAGGGACAACCTGAACCGGACATGCCTCCCTCGAGGAGTAGGAGTATTCGAATTGGATTGTAAATCGTCGGAATTGGTCTAAATTAGGATTGAAAAGGCCGGTTCATGGTTGGACCATTTAGACCGTTGATTGGAAAGCACAATATTTATTTATTATTATTATTATTTTTTTGGGATAGGTTGGAGAGTTGAACTCATGAACTCTTACTTGTGACCATTGGTTATAAAATTTAGAATCAAATAGTTCTTATCAACAAACTTGTATTGATTTGGAAGGCTAATATCAATTTTTAGAACCATGATCGAGGACCCAATCCCTAAAAGATCTAGAGTTTGAATCATTTTAGATGAGAACAAGGTTCACAATCTAAGCTCTTGGATTGGGATTGGTCTCAGCCGATATGAATATTATATCAGTGGATCCGTATTAGAATGGACATGAATCAGGGTTGATCTCAACTAATACCAATTCGTTCTGGGCAATTCAACCGTTTTAATCCAGACAAATCGACCGAACCGGTCCCAAGATAACGAACCATGCTGAGAATGGTCAATAGAGTAAGATAATAGTATCTAATGCTTTACGAACTTATCTGTCATAGTCAACCTAACAGGCCCAACTACCTGCAAGCCCAGTCCATTAAGCTTTGGGGTGGGTTAAAATTAACCCAAACTTAATCTAACCCATCAAAAATCTGACCAGCTAGGAAGATGGCCATAGTTCTGGACAAAGTTTTGTAATCATTATTACTTTATATGACGGTGTAACTAATTCTAAAAACTATAAAAAAAATTTGTGATTAATTTTCGCTTTATTTTTGCAATAAATTCTTTTGATTTAAGAAAATAAAATAAAATTTTCATCTGAAATATATATTAGACCTAGTTTTTCTTCACTTACGGTGGAGAGAGAATCTTCTCACCATGGAGATCTGACTCTTTGATCATAGGAAATATATTTTCAACCCAGTACATGCATGTAGTTAGCGATGATGACACATGAATCCAATTGAAAGGCCACATACATTGTTAATGGCAAAGAAATACTTCTTTATGCTATATCTGCAAGTGAAGAAAAACTTGATTTCCTTTTCCGTTCGCCTTTTCAAAAGCAGGGTTTTGGTGCATGGTATCGACATATATTGGTATAACCGGCATATTGCGTTAGATTGGATGGTTTGGCCCCAAGATTTTGATACGGTTTTCTTACTCATTTGTGCTCATACCATGGATCTAATATCGGATTCGAAAGTTATTTCACTTCCCTATAGTTTCAACCAAACCACCATATTTTTCTTCCTCATCTTCCCCCTAACAAATATATTACAATAAGTTTAGATTGATATTAATTCCAATATGGATTGAGCCAGATTGGATCGTTTTGTCCTTTTTTCTAAGCTTTGATTTTATTTTTACCTTCGACCTGATCAGTCCCCCGGGTGACCCCAGAAACCACATAGACTAGGTCATACCGAGTTGAATGAGAACCACTCAACTTGTTTCTAGGCTTTGATAATCACCAACAAGAATCACAACAAGAATTCACAGTCCTAGCTAGATTTTAAAACCAGATGGGAGTGAAATCAGCTACAACAGTGATGGAAAGAAACCATGAAACCTAAGGAAATCCCTGCCACAACCCTACACAACCAGTTATATTGTCCCTCTCTCTCTATACTGTGTCTTCATTTGTATTGTCATTACAGGTTTTTATCTTCATAATCACAACCCAAGACCCTGTCAAGAACATCAAGGAACAACTCATGGGATGTAAGCTGAGGAAAATGCCCATCAACTTCCATGATCTCCACAGTCGTCTTCCCTTTAATCTTCTTCTGCATATACTCTGCAACAGATACAGGAACGACAACATCGTTTCTGGTCTGAATTATGGTGCATGGGACATTAACTTTCTCAAGAACATCTCTCTGGTCACAGTAGAAGATGATTTTGGCCACTGAGAGTGCCACTTCAGGCCTCATTCTTCCCAACAATCTACCAAACTTGTCCACAGAAACAAGGTCCCTTGCATCCACCACAAGCCCAGCGAAGCCTGGCGCCCATGCCTCATAATTGGATTCCATGTTTAAGAGCAGTTGCTCCACCTCTGATTTCTCGAATCCTCCTTCATAGCCTTCTGTGTTCAAGTACCTGCAAATTAATCACAAAAGCACTACTTAGTTCATACTTTGATAGAAGCAGAGTGACCGGTCCAGGTTGGACCATTTAAACTTATTAGACTGGAAATAAAACCAACCCTTTGGTCCAAATTTTCTACTGCTTCTGCTTAACCAGTAATAAGCATGTCGATTTGGCCCGGTCTAGGTTTTGACGTGGGTTGAAGTTATTTATTATGAGAGGATGCCTAAGTACCTAAAAGTTTTCACAACAGCTTGGAATCTGAACAATCTTCCTTCCCACGTGAATCCAGATTAGGTTCACGTACTAGAACAATTTCATATGTCCCTGGTCTGTGGATTCAGAATCTATTAAATGAAGAGAGAGAAAGTGGATTCCAAATCCAAGGACCAGGGACGCATGAGATTGTTTTCAAACGTGAACCTAATCCGATCTCCTTCCACGCAGGAGCCATTGAAATCTTTTTCAATTTCATCCTTGGAGGTCCACTATTCCCATGCCATGGTCCTGCCAAACTTTGGTTTTGATACCACTTGGTTGGCGCTTGGGCAGAACTGATCCTCAAAAGCTAACAAACGTAAAATAGGGTGGAAAACATATAGGATCAAGAAAAGTTCCAACCTAGAATCCAATGCTTGAGGCTGGGTAGTGTTTGGTTACTTGGAATTTGGCCAAACCTAGAAGAAAAGAAGGAAAAAAAGGGTATAAATGGGATTTGACTCCTCTCCTGAGGAGTGATCGTTTAGGTCATGCTCATAACTCGCTATTTGGACGATCGTCACGTGTTCAGACGTTGATCTAATGGTTTTTGGCATCTTCGTTCTCTGTGCCTTTGTTGGTGCCTTTTTCAAAACGTTGGATCATTGTTTGGATACGTGATGATTGATCAAGTAGCTATGGGCCAACCTGAGCGATCAACTTTAAAGAGAAAAGTTGGATCCGTATAAATATACCATTAGTCAAAGTCAAAGTCAAACTGGACAGACCACTAGGAGTTAGGCATACGGGTCCTCCGATCTGATCAATAGGGCAGCTACAGAACCTTTTAAAAATGCGTGTTTTGCTTTTGAGATAGAAGATTGCTCGTATCCTGTGAGTGACTACTGATTGGTGACAAAACAGTTTCAGATTCGTACCCGACGATATGATGTGAGAAGACCACAAAAGCTTTAACCTTGGGCCCCCCGAATTGGTCCAAGATGACCTTATTGGTCTGATTCTACACTCTCTCTACACTAGCACCTAGGGTTTTAGGAGATGTAATTTAAATAGCCATCGATATCATATCAGTTGGTTAGGAATCCAAAAGTTCATTTTTGTAAATAGCCAACCATCATAGGCTAGGAATGGTGTCAATCCATTGGTCCGGGCTGGATTCGGTCCCCCAACTTTAAGATCCTGATTTTGGAAACAAACTTTAAACATGTCGGGCTGAGTGTGTTAAGCTGAGTAAAAGGGAACAGGCACTGCTGGTATTAGGTTGAATTCCTTGATCGGACTCAATCTGATATACCGGTAAGGGTCTAGAATAACAATCAAACTACTGTACTACCTCATCAAAGCATGCTAATGCAGCAAGAAAAGCCTTACTCAGGGTAATCATAGATATCAAACATGCAATGGTGCTCTACAATCAACTTGGCCATCGGGAGAGAGTGGTCGTAGATCAACTCAACCGTTGCTTTTTTGGTCTACTATCACAATCCATTTAATATACCAAGAAAGTTTTTGAAAACCCAATATTTTTGGGGAAGAAGAAGATGGATTACCTGGGAGAAGCTACAAGGAGTATAAGCTTCTTGAAGAGATCTGGTCTTTTAATGGAGGCAATGCATCCAATCATACCAGACATGGAGTGACCGATAAGGACAGAAGAAGTGAAGTTGATCTCATCCATGAGAGCAATAAGGTCATTAGCGAAGGCATCGAAGGAAGAATATTTTTCAGAATCGAAGAAGCTCAGATCCTTCGCAGAACCTGAGAAACTCCAATCAAAGACAAGAACACGATAACGTTTAGCCAAGTCTGGAAGGATTTTCTCCCAAACCGATTGATCTCCTCCATACCCATGAGCTAAAACCACAGACTCTTTCCCTGAACCAATTATTTTTGCATTCATGGAGGTTGAGAGGCTTATCTTCTTCTCCACCATGATCACTCTCTTCACCAGCACCAGCACTAGCAGCAGAAGAAGAAGGAGGGTTTGGTTTCTGGGTATCTTCTATTTTTTGTTCATTTGCTTTCCTATTTATAGGAAAAGAAGAGAGACCATTAAAGCTTTGCTTAAGATAATCTCATTCTTGGTGAGAATGGTACAAGAAGTGCCCTTTCTTGGAAACATATTTACAATGAGTGGGATATTTTTTGGGCCTCAACTACTCATTACCCTTTTCCTATTCATTTTCTTGGCAATTTGACTAACACCTACTTGGTGCCCCTTTTGAGTTCCGAAATTAATGGAGAACTTTTAACTTTTAAGGGGGCCAGGGCACATGATCCTCATGGATATACTATATACTGAGATCTAAGGTTTTATCTGGCTGCGTATATGTGGACGGTTGATTTTGACCTTTAAAAACCATTGAATAGGTAGTAGATTAAATATATATATATATATATATATATAGTAGATTACCCTCTATTTTGTCATCTATTATGTTCAAGGATTAAAAACCTGGAATCAAGATCGATATCAGTCTTGGTCGATGAAAAACCTAGAATTACGATCTTGATCGATTTTAGTCAATTTTGTTTTAGAATTCCAGATCAAATCGGTACGGAATCAAACAAAATCGATCAAAATATGCCCTAACACTTGATTTGGGGAATGGGTTGGCCAAGCCAAATCATTGTTAACTTCGATTACTTAAAGTTTGGGATAATTTATTATTAATTAAATTCTACCCTAGATCTTAGTTTTTATAGATTGGTTGGAAGGTTGATTTAAACTTTTCAATTAATTGATAAGGTAAATTTTTTTTTCATTAGTTCATTGAGAAGATTACCCTTCACATTGTCACTTGTATGTAATTATGTTTCATGTCTTTTGAAGCAAACTTTATACTATTAGTCGTAGAAATTTATTTATGGACAAAGTTTCCCTTGCATGGTGAGTTCATCACGTAATACTAGGGTCCAAAACCCCAACCCCCCTCAGACTTGTTCCTACATTTGTAATCCCCCATAGTAAATTCTCATTCACTGTGGGTGCTGGGAAACTCGTTTCTTTATTTATTTTTTCATTTAATGAGCCATTTTTGACCTTCGCAAGCCATTCTTTACATGTTGTTCTAGTCCATGAACAAAGTAAAAATATAGAATTTTGCTTTTAGAATTAGTATAAAGTAAATATTAAGATTTATATGAGTTATTTTTTTAAGAAAAAAAAATAATAAAAAGATATTCTATATAAATTAATTTAATTATTATAAAATAAATGTTGAGGGTACTTTAGTTATTACAACTAAGAAACTAAACCACTAAATACACTTAATCATAAAAAACGTATCAAGTAAGGGTAATTAAGTTAGGGACCAGAAGATTATAAAGACAAGTGGGGAGTGAGGGACATTACATTGTGGTGAGATGAAAGGGGTGTGTGACGTGTGTCGTCATGTCATGTGTTTGAGAGTTAAGGACGCAAAAGTAGTGGGGACGCATTTGTGTCTGTCAGATGGATTGGCAAAGAAGGATAAGTCCAAGAACCACCTTTTTCCACTCATTCAATGCGGTGGGTCCCACCACGTTCGTTTCTATTAGGACTGCTGACATCAACACCAGAAACGTACATTAAAATTGTAAAGCTCAACTGGGCTACCCCATCCATCCGGAGGAAGCGGGATTTTAGAATCTAGGGTTTCATTTTCTCTCTCCAATTTTGTGCCTATTCCTTTACCTTCTTACTGAAGAGGATTTAAAATTTTCAGAAAAAAAAAAGAGGATTTAAATTTATTTTATTCGCAAGAGGTTTAATGGAATGGGTACGGTCCGGGTTGGGTCCATGGTTTCAAGTATAGGTCTCGTATCGATCGTAATAGATCGGTATCTATTGAGATCGATTCCCAATCCCTGACCAATCTGGATCAGTATCCATATCGTTTTAGGGGTAAAATAGTAAAAAATTAATATTTTTTTAAAAAAATCAGAGGTAAAATAGATCGATACCCATCGATTCGATCCGATCTGGATCAATAATGGTATCGTCCATCAGTATCGGATGATATCGATACTATCCCCTAAATCCTTGGTTTTAAAATTCAACTCAGGTCCAATTCAACCCTACTGGGTTCATGCCTGACTCATGCTGACCCAACTGTAATTGACCATAATTGGGCTAGGTTGGCCCTAATTAGCCTGCTTTTTGTTAAGGTCGAGTTAACCCTAATTGATCTTGTCTTTGTAATTTGTGTCCTATGCATTAAAAAATAAAACTAATAAATCAAATGATCATCATACACAATTAAAATTATGAAATACAACACAATAATAAACGTTTAGGACACTTGATCATAAGAATCAATGACCCAAATTTCATTATAATGAATGCCAGGACAGAATAATGTCCCTAAATCATATTATAAAAATCAGGTTTAAAAGTAGGGCTAGGTTGGGTCAGGCCTCAATCAGGCACGACCCAACTTTGACCCAAGTTCAACGTTTTTCAACCTTAACCCCACCATCAGGGTCAAAAATCTTAATCCAAGCCTTGTTCGTGCTCAAGGCAGGTCAGGACGGGTTCGAGCCGTTGGCCAAACTTACACCCCTAGGTAGGGATGTTAATTTCCAACCGGATCCGTTTGAGATCAAAACCACCAGTTCAATTCGAACCGGATCAAACTGAGCACTTATTGGATTAGGGTTTTCTAAAACTGATAGAAATTGTAATTGAATGGGTTAGACTGAATGGTCCGAACAAAAGTGATATAAGAAACCCAGACCGAAACAAATAAAAGAGAAAATATATATATATATATATATGGAAAAAATTGAAACTAAACCGATAACAACCCGATAAAAACCCGTAACCTAACTTTTGGACTTTTCTCTTAACAGTATATTACATATTGACCAATTACATCTAGAAACCATATTAAGTTGATCGATGGCACTCCTAATTTAGGATTTAAAATCGATTGGAATCACAATTTTAGGTATTGGTATCAAATTAACCATACATGTGATATAAGTCAAAAATGTGTTTATTTGTAGTTTCGAACTATTTAGACCTAATCTGTATTGTTGTTGTATTGGTATTGATGTTGATTGATACCAGTATCATGAATTAAAACCTTGATTGGAACCTAAGGGGTAAACTTAGGTACCCCTTTGGTATTAGGGTATGCATCAGTACTTGTCACCAAAGGGGTAAACATAGAAGTTGTGACCTTTCTTTTGATTACCCTCTCTCTCTATTTGTTAAAAGTTTTTATATTAATAGTGAAATAAATATTTTTACTAGTACATCTTTATTAAGAATTGTCATTATTTTGAATAATTCTTCAAATTCGAGAAAAGAAGAAGATTTTATACTAATAACGCATTCAAAATCAGATTCTAATATCTAGGGTTAGGGAAGATTATGATGTGGACTTGTGAGGCACATGAGGCAGCGTAGGTATGGGTGGTCCAGAGAAGCTAAAGCTCTTCTAGAAAGGCTCATTCATAAAAAACCTAGACCATAAACTACTATGTAACTAAAAACAACACCACCAATAAATGCCTAAATTGGATGGTTTGAAGCAATCACAAAGGACCCATTCTAAATTTTGTTGCAGGTAATGTTCCAAGCGTACCCATCAAAGGAAGTGGTTTTTTGTCTAGAAGCGCGACCAATGTCAGCATTCTCTATACCTATATCTCTCTTCTCCTAAACACGGTGTCTTTCACTCTTTCCACAAGAAAGAAAAGAGATAAATTCATGAAAACATTATCTTAGGCCACACTTCCGGACAAAGATCTTTTTCCCATCCTTCAATTATAATCCCAAAACCAAATTGGATGAGGTCCCCTCAAAAGCTCAAAACTTCAAGCCCCACATCCAAAAACGTATCTTTATAAGAAAGAGAAAGATATGTGCAATTATGTGTTAGGGTTTGCCCCTTTAGCTTTTGGTATTTATGAATGGCGCCATTAATTTTTCAACTGCTTTAAAAGATTTAAGTTCCCTGTTTGGCACGCAACTTCTAAGGACAGTCTTTCATGGAATTGATAAAGACTTATTAATGCTTCAGTCATGTTTTGCTTTGATGGTGAAGAGAGTAAAGAAAGTAGTCTCCATACAGTGAATCAAACCATCAAGAACCAGAACCTAATAAAAACCAATTAAGCCAAGTTGCCAACCTATCCTTTGGCATTTATTGGCACTGCTCATTTTCAACATAAGCGAAAAGGATGCATGTCCATATGGATAGATAAGGGAGGCAATTCATACTTCTAACAAACCATGTGTCAATCAAAGAAAAAAAATCTTTGCCATGTGGTATGTTAATTGGCCAGGTAGAGACCATACATGTCAAGCACAGTTTTAGGTATTAGTATTGGATTGGCCATATTGATTCATCCGATTTTGAAATTGTCTGGATTGATTTCGATATATATATATTTGATTAATATGGATCAGCCATTATAGTATAGTTTTCGACAAGTTCTGCAAATGCCGTTTGAGGTGATATGATCATGTTCAAAAAAAGTCTGAGAACACCTTAATAAAGAAGAGTGGCCTTATGCAAATTTAGGGAGCTAAAAAAAGCTAGAAACAGACCTAAAAAAAGCTAAGAACAGACGTAAAATGACCATAGACTAAGTTGTGAGAAAGGACATACATACTCTTGGTCTTATCCTAAGTATGACCTTGGATAGAGCCTATTGGAGGGTAGGAATCTATGTATCCAACCCCATATAGCTAAGATTCTCTTGACTTATTGATCCGTGTACCGCACCTCAAATTTTCTTTCACTCAATGAAGAAGCATTTCTTCACCCAATGGTCATTATTAGGTTTGAATGAACCGTGAAAGAGCCTTTCAATTTAGACCTTCAACAAAAAAGGACAAACATTATGAATGGTACGATTGTGGGTTAAAAGTTGACCTTTTGAGTCCAGAGAAACTTTCTTCTTATCCGTAGATTATTTATCTAGACAATGTTTAGATGTCAAGAAAACAAAAGAATAATAAAAAATAAAAAAATAAAAGATTAAAGTTTTTAAGATGGGACGTAGGGGTTGCATCACATGTTTTAGCTAATGAAAGCACATAAGAAGGCATTGATCAAAGGAGGTGTGGTGGTCATTTCACTTGTGTTTAGTACAATCCACGCTGGATTGAAAAAGTACTCCCCAAAAAATAATAAGATAAATTCATAAAAACACAAACCATCATTGATTTATGTTTATCTCTCTCTCTTTCAAATTCTTTTTTTTTTTTCTTAACATCCAAACAAAGGAGTATGATAAGCATTCTCATTAAAGGATTTGGTTGTTGGATGCTCCCCATTGAGGCACATTGATTCAAGCCATTGACTTAGAGATGAGAGTGGGGGCACATATCTCCAAATGAATGGAGAATCCCACTATTTGAGCGATTTGTATTCTATCTTCATTAGCCTAGCAGATGATCCATTTGTATCCCGCTGCTAATTTAAATATTTTCTTGTCTCATAAAAAACGAAAAAAATGTGAAAGTATTTTTCTATTTGATAGCAGTCCTTACAACCAAATATAAGGGCAGGGCTCATTCCCTAGGAGGGATATAAGAGTCATTGCACCCTAGCATGTGTGGTGCAAAGACTACTCTCGAACATAAAACTTTATCACTTGGCATTCTCACATCCACGCAAGGAATCCTTGTTTTCAAGGAAATTAGGACCATGGGTATAAAAATGCTAGACTGGCAAAGTTCTTTCTTTTATTTATTTTTCTATAGAATTAGCAAAATAAATATATTTGAACTGAAAAATAAATTGGCACGCGAGAAGAGGATGAGGCTCCTTTAAAAAATTGGTCCGAAAGGGCGGCGGTGTTACAGCTCTTGTCGGAAGAGGCGTGCTGGTCTGGATTTGGACTTTTGTCCTCATTGAATTTACCGTTGGATTGGAACCTGTCACCATCTATCCTTAGACTAAAGAGTTAAAGAGATCCATAAAGACAAAACTGACCTTTTCCACAAACTTTCCTTCCTCTACGCCGATAATTAAAACATCCGGTCGTTGCGCTTTTAAGTTTTATTCTCTATCGGCGACCTTAGATTCTGATCCAACGGATGAAAAGCAATGAAAGAACATCCCAGAAAACTAACTTTTGGCCTTTTCTGTGTCCCCATAAACCAGAAGGTCCACCCAACTTTTACTAATTACAAACTGGTTGGACCGCTAGGACTCGATCAAACAAACCCTTGTACCAGTCTTGATCGATGTGGATGATAAATGGATTGATTCCCACCTGATCTAGTCATCCTTGAAGCTAATGCTTCTGTGATAGATTAGAGTCCAGGGCTTAATTCAACTGAGCAAGGCGTTCCTCAAGATTTGGTCCTGTCCTCAGGGCAGAGTCAATGGCCATTACAGCATTGGGATCACTCTCAAGGGAGGAGGAACTTGTTGATGATGTTTGTGAAAACACTAGCAAGACCTGAGCTCTTACACTATTGAATTGATAATAATCTGATAAAAGGAAACAAATAAAACTTGGACTTAAATAACTCGGAATTGAACTTTCAACTTAATGGTTTGGTTTTAATTTGGTCAATTACTAGATCAAATTAATTGATTGACACCTTATCTTCACGATAGTGGAATTGGGAATTGAATTGGTTAGGAATCATCAGAATCACTTGAACCCTAGAAATCTTAACTTAGCTGAATCAGAATTTTTATCATCCGACTTCGATTTGAATAAGTAGGAATTGATGAAACCATGCTTTACATCTAAAATTAAATTGGAGAATGAATTTTTTTTTTATCCAAGGGCTGAAGTGTTGACTTGACTCCATTTCATTCATGACCATGTATGAAAACAAACCCTTTTTCCTATTCACATGATTTTTTTTTGTTTTATTCATTTTCGAGAGATGAAAGAAAGTATAAAATAAGAAATGAGTCTACAACGTAATATATGTTTAGAGACATTCGAATTATTTATTTATTTATTTTTTTTAATAAGAGAAAAATAAATAAATGAAACTCTATGTCTAAGTGTGCTGTATGTTGTAGGCTCAGAAAACCCTTAACGCAATATAAAAAAATCGAATGTGAATAGACTTTTCCTACACCTTATGTTTAGAGACTTTTTTTTTTTTTTTTTTTTTCTGAAAAAACCAACATTAAAGTAACTAATAAGGGTTGGAAAACAAACTAGGTTTTCTTAAATCCCTCCTTTGTCTGACCTTTAATCGTGGTCCTTTATTATTATTACCTAAAATTCACCTAAGAATTGGGATCAAAGTCAACAAACACACACGGGATGAAAGTTATGAAAGCTCACTCTCTCTCTCTCTCTCTCTCTCTCTCTCTAACATTCGCAGTTCACAACTTTACACACACACACGTAGTCATCACACACGTGAGGATTGAGGAGCAAGAGACGTGATGCTTGTGCTTACCCTTATGAGGCCACCTGAAGGTGTTTGTTATGTGTCCTTAGATTGTCGTTCTAAGTACATTTTAGAGTGGGACAAGCCCATAACTAAAGGTAAGATGTAGTGGGCCACTCATGAGATCTAAGCCCATGTTAATTACAGTTTTTGTAGGATAAATATTTCCTCCACCGACGGGTGAATGGAAGCTTTCCTTAATCAGCAGCTCTTTTTTGTTATTTCTTAGATGGAGGATTGGTTTGGCCATTATAACCGTTGGATCAGATATAGTATCAACTGATTGTTTCCACGTGGCAATACACTCTATGTTGAAGGAAAAATCACATCAACTATATGCTCATTAGGTTTGAATTCAACTCCTTTTGGGGTTGACCAAAATATATATATATATATATATATATAATATTTTTTTAATATATATTTATAGGGTTCATTGATGGATCGGTTTCTGATTGGTAGGAACTAGGGAGGATTGGAAAGGAGGGAAAGGGACCCTGCGCAGAATCATTTACTGGTTTTGGATTCGTATCATCGGTGACCGATTGAATAAAACCAAAATCAATCAGACCGGTTAAAACTAACCTATGGACCAATTGAAGTTTCAGTAGAAGCATCAATAAGAATGAGATTTCCATCTTGCATGAGGGGTGGGGATATCATTTCACCCCTCACTTTGTTGAGTGTAGGGACCACGTTATTTCTAGGCTTCTTTTTCTCATTTTTTTTATATGAAAAAAAAAATAGAGATTAAATTGGTGAGGAATCATTAAAGAAACTGACCAAAACCAGCCAGACCAAAAGTTAGTGGTTATAATTTTAGATTTGATATTTGTAAACCAAACACTTCATTGTTGCGGTTTCAATCTGATCTGATATTTAAAATAAGGGTAAGAGATTGCTACCTGGTCACGTAGTCTTTACATCAGCACAAGCCAATGAGAACACACATAAAGACATCAACATAAATGAAAATTTTTATTTCACAAGGGAAGTGTTGTAATTTCACAAGCTCCTGTGTTCAGGCACATGAGCCAAGCCACTGGGTATCATTCATTTTCCTTTAAAATATTTGTAGTCAAAAAAAGGAAGAACTCAATCCATCTAGCAATCCAAACGCCCACACAAAACTCTTATTTTCAACTGGGTTCACATCCTTAGACATAGCAAGACAAATGGCAGAACTATTAGACACCAACATCATCACCCAACATAAAAAGGGGAATTAGCAGTCGGCACAATGAGCCAGCAATTGGGTTCAGTTAACTCATTAGACTGCATTGGTTACTTGAATACTTGATACAGCAAAAAATGCAAGTTTTTGCTTTTAACAATGAAGCCATTGAATCAGAGAATTCAATACATATATAATCAAAAGCAACTTCAAATCAATCTCCAATCTAGCTATCTATGAACAGAACAGTCTAAACACCCACTTTGAAACAATTCCACTGCTTCAAGATGTCAATGGAGAAGCCCGGAGAACGAAGTTCAAACAAAAGAGATCTTTTACAAAATATCTCTGGTCCCCACCCTCCCCTTTGAATAAGAATCAAAAACCATTTCTGCAGGATCTTAGATTGAAAATCTTGTTCCCCAACAGAAAAGAATCAGTACCTAAGATGATCATGAATTGCCTATAAAATGTGAATAAAAGAGAAGTAGAACTAAATGCTAAAGCAATCTTCAATTGCACTAGTGATTCAGTGCCAAAGCTTACTACAAAAACCATTCCGGGGTCTCTTGCTGGATATGATATCCAGAAAGGAGTCAATCAACTGCCCTGCCAAGCTGCTTGGGTCATCGATCAGTGTCTGGATAAAGGTGTATACCACTCTACGTTCCTGATGAGTTGATCTCAAGCTAAACCATGTCAGGAATTTCATCCGGAATTCATGTTCAATGTGACCACTACACTCCAGCCATCGAATGATCTTCACACAATACTCAAATGTCTCATCAAACTGACTAGCCCCACTAAATAATGGGAATGATGATCCATTAATCAGAATGCTATCACAGTCAAATGTTTCTTCATCTGCGCTTGACGCCCGTTTTCTACACAACTCTGTTCGGGACTCGACAGCAGGCACTTCTCTTATTGGCCTAACAGTCCACGTCTGAGAATCACCACTCCCATTTGATCTTGATATATCAATCTTCTCCATCCCATGGGAAACAACATCATCCTCAGCCTCGACAACACGTTCTGAAGTGCATCCAATATCTTCATCTCTTGAAGACTCCAACGGTGGAGTTACCTCTGCATTCAGATCAGGCACTGAGACAACATTTAAATCGAGTTCACGTGTGACATTTCGAGGTCGATCTTCTTCCATATCTTCACGTTTTATCACAATGTCTCTGCCACAACATTCTTCCACATCAGCACTACAAAAGCCATCAAAGCAACCGTGTTCTTGTGCCCAAGCAAGATGCAAGACCTTTCCAAGATCTCGGACCTTGAAACCGGACGATCCACCTGTGGTGGTCACCCTTGGCTCTTCCTTGGCACTAGAAGAACTTCCTTCAACATGAGAGTTCTCATTCTTATGATCCATAGCAACTGCAGGAGTCGAATTCTTGTGGATTACCTCCACGCTCTTGGTAAAGCACTTTGCCTCAGAGTGACCCAAATCTCCTGACTCTGTATATGAGATTATTCGAAATGTGTACTCTGTACAGGGCTGCAAGTCTGATATTGAAACTTTCATCTGAGCTCTTGGAAGGACAATAATAGGTTCTTTGGTGTACGACTCTCCTCTGCTCTTGCAATACCAAAGCTTGTAGCCTTTAATATTATTAGAGGATGTAGAGCATGGTTCTTTCAAAACAATTACAAGAGACTCAGATGTCACTTCTTGAAATTGGAGCCTGCAAGCAGCAGGAAGTGAATCCTCTGCAAATGGAAACAAAGAAATTGGTTTATCTTTTGCCATGAGACACTTCAAAATCAATCTGAACAGGACAGAACTCGAATCATCTAGTAGGGTATTTAATGAGGAGAGTGAGTGTGAGGTCCACAGGAGGGACCTGTTGGTTCTATAGAGACTAACCTCTGAGATGTGGGTTGGCACTAGAAATGGCGCTCAAATGTGCATCTGCTTTCTCAATTGCAATGGAGCATAGTTTCTGTACATCACCAGCAATAGACAGCCTGCTAACAATGCCCCGACCCATCTTGGCTGAGACTCCACTAATTGAACCGACCTCTGTTTCTAGCTTTGCTTTAGCTTCTTCAACAATTTCATGGAGTTCTTCAAACCTGGAAGTCCCATCCAGGAGCCTGTAACTCAAGGATATCCTATGGCACAGAACATCTACACGCCGAGCATCTTTTGCTATCACCAACTGCTTCTTCCAATATCTGTGAGAAATTCTCGTGTCAGAGCAATAAAATCAATTCAGAGGGGAGGAATAACTCTTGTATGTTAGTTCAAATACATCCCATCAACATTTAAATCATTTACTTGTGTTATCACTGTACCGACCAATAAAGAATCAGCGGACAGCACTTCCTAAGATTAGCAATCATCTTTTTTAATTTACGAAGAAAAGAAAGCCGGACAAATGTAAACAAAGATTACATGTCTATCTTGATTATCAACATTATCTGAAATTCTGATGAAGTGCAACAAAGCTACTTACCCAAGTATCCCTGAGACTTTGCCACAAGAAGCACAGCAATAACTCCCATCTAACCGCATCATTGGCCCAAGATTGACAACCCCTACCTTCTGCCGTTGAAGTGCACACTCTATGTGGCAAGATGACCCACAGGAGTCTCGCCCACCAGACTCAGATGTGCAGACCAACCAAAGACTAGGGTCCTTATTGTCATCAAACAGATGACATATGCAGCAAGAACACCTCTTGCAAAATGTGTCTTCTGAGGTTAGGACAGCTCTACATGCAGAATTTTTACAAACCCAAGAGCTTGAACAACCAAATTCTGGAGACAGCTCTGTGGTCGGCGGAAGTCGAACAGGATTTTCCCCCTTCCTCGGTTGCTTCCTAGATGTAGGAGCCTGATGGTTGGTCAACGTGGAGTGATTGGAAGAAGTTTTTCTTAACTCCTGGTTCTTACATCCTTTGTTACTGGTCCTGACATGTTCACTTGTTTTATATTTTGATGAGGCAGAATGTTTCTTTTCCTTATCAATGCATGTTCGAAGCAATTCTTTCTTCGGACCAGACTTGAGATATTCTTGGAGGAGCTCCTGACCTCTAGGGACAGCATCTGAATGTCCATTTTTCTCTGGGGTACTCTGAGCACTCGAAGATAAACTCTGTATGCCAAAAACTGGGATAAACCAGCAAAACAACGAGTTCTTCAATAGGATAGAAATTACTGCAATTAGTATAGATTGACTCGTATGTACACAAAATTTAACAACTTCCAGAACATGATCCAGTCAAGGAAGAAACACAAAATTAGGTGCAATGAGAATCAGGTTTAGATAGAAGAACATAGAAAACTGAAGTACTGAAGAAATGACAATAAAGAATTGGCAGAAATAGGTAGCAGTGCATGTCAGAAGGACTGATAAATGAGTCGAGAGAATTGCAAATACAAAAGTTGTTCACCAACTAGCTATTCGAATATACAGGCAAAATTACTTTTATCATCCCTCAGACAAGTTCATGGTGTTGCAAGAACTCTTCTAACTGATGACATTCTTTAGGACACATTTCCATGTCTGCAATCTGTATAACAGATTACATATTCTGATATGTCATGAATTATCGAATTACACCTGTATATTCCATGATGTCCGTTCTTCTTTTTGTCCCATCGATGTTATCTTCACTTTTTAAATGATTAAATTCACATGATACTTGAGTGTTTAGCAATGGTTACTTTTCTGCACAACCCTATAGCATCCTAAGAACTATTACTATTTATAAAACAAATATTATTATCCATCAATCTGATATCTTAAATACAAAACCTATTACTCAATAAATTCCCTAAACGGCATCAATAATCTCCCTGGATCCCAAAACATTTTCGAAAGACTTCTTAGGGCCTGCAATAAAAAGTTTAGAAAGAAAATGCAAAGTCACCCTAAGCCTTGAAGAGTACTTTCAATGAGCTAAACATACCCACAACAGATTTTGAGCATAAAGCAATGTCTCACAGAAGCTGAAGACATCAGATGGGGGAAAACCGATTACCATGCTCACTGGAAAATGTCAGCATTGAGGTGTGAATTGACAGTCCATTGAGCTTCAGCTATGGGATTTATGAATGAATTTTGAAGTTGTAACAAAAATAATTGCAGAGGGAAAGGAAAAAGAATTTCACGTTCTTCCTTTCTGGGAAGGGAGGCTTACCAACCTATTGATTGCAGTTTTCTCCATACCTCCGGAAAAGCATACAAAAGTAAGTGGGTAAACTAAATGCTCAAGCTAAAATTATTAGCCTAGGTCATGGTCTTGTCTCTTTTTTCTATGGGTGAGGGGAAGAATGGGATGGGTGGCTATGTAAGATGCACAGTAGTAAGTTGCTAGAGTGTTGAGGTGAAGGGATTGCCCTCAGTTCTGGAGTTTGGTTCTCACAGACTTCCCAGCAAAGCATACTGGCATCTTCTGGTTAAAGTTTAATCTCTTCTACACCTTCGACAAAGCACCCTTTGTGCAGGATGAACTCAAGTACCATAAGTGTCAGGCCCAGACTATCAAATAACAGTGCCAAACAGTTTTCTTGAACAAATATAAGAAAACCAGAATTTGTAGAACTGACCACCAGAGAAAAATCTGCTGTTCAACAGTGTAAAATGAAATCCTAATGTGATTATGTTATACAACTTCCACATAGGTAATAGGTTAACCAATTTTCTGGTCCTTCAGTTTGGTCTCTTTTTTGACTAGAAAAAACAGTTAGCTAAGACCCAGGAAGAGGGGGGGGGGGGGGGGGGGGGGGGTAGGGAAAAAAGACCATAACAATTCACCTCTGTTAGGACTGAAATTCAAGGGTCGTAGCACACTTCTATAATGAATTAACTGATATTACTAGGAAAAAAAAATCAAAAGAATATACAATATAAAAGGATCCAATCACCCCTAACCATTTATGGAAGTATCTACTATCTGAATATTCAGGAAAATTGAAGCATTACTAGGGTTTCTAAGGCCTGTGCCTAGATTGATTTTCCAGTCTCAGATCCAGCCATTTAATGCCTTGGCCTTGTAGCACTATTTCAAATCTCTCTTTGACTGATGAAATCAATAATCAATGTCAAATATTGTAAATTAAGTTCTCAAGAAAATAAAAAATTAAGAGAGGAATGAATAGCACTCACATTCCCAATTCTAGAAAGGGAGAGAAATTGGAGTTGAGGATAAAAGAGGAATGGAGACAAACTAGAGTGGCATAAAGAGGGACAAGGCAATTAAAGAACTAGCAAACTACATCAATATCTTATCTGATGCACACACAAGCAATATAAATGGGTAAGATGGGAACATCCTCTTTGTGATTGGATTGCTCTAAATAAAATCTGGTTTCAAAAGAGATCGGACGGTGCAGAATATGGAATCATAGGTCGAGATTGCAAAAAGAAACCAGTTCGTTATCGCGTTGGAACTTGAGGTACAAGAAGGGAATTAATGGTGGCAGCTAAGAGGGGAAACAGAAGAATTAAGGTGCACTTGTATTCGAGGTGTGCAATCCAATATATTACAAAGAAATCACATGGTGGCACTTATATCAAACATAGCATCTCAGATCTCCTTTGCTGGACATACATTTCTGTTTTGTGTACAGAGAAGCTAACTGGAATACTGGATTGCAGATATTTTGTCAAGACTGCAATCCAACTCTGTGGAGCAGTTTTTTGACATCAGTGACTTACCAGAAGATCTCAAGAACAGCGTAGCAAGAGATTCTTTGGAGTCTGTCTGTGAGGTTGTAAGTAATATGTAAATCTATTACACAATATTATCATTAATAACAATATTCTTTCCTAAAGAACATTAGAAAACAATTACCACTGTTTCTTATTAAAATATCACTAACATTAATAAAAAAAATTAAATACATCTATTTATATGCCAAGAGCTCCAAAGCCACTCCAAACTTTGGGAACTTTACAATTGGCACTGCACTACAACCACTCCATGCTTGGGTTACTTTAGATGTACCAACCTGTAAGAGAACCTTGTTAACCACATATGCTACCTATCAATCTGTATCAAATGGCTTGAACTCCAATCCAAAAACATTGACGCTGTGTTTCCTTAACAATTCAAACTTTTAGGTGAAATGGTAGCAAACATGGTATCAGAGTAGGGAGGTCAAGTGTTCGAGTTTTAGGAAGTGCATCGGAAGAATTTTTCAGCTCTACATGCAAGGTCCATGGGATCTTGGCTTGCACATGCGGGGGACTGTTGATGCACATTGATACTGCACTTGCCTAACAATCTGAGCTTTTAGGTGAAACGATAGTGAACAAAATGTACCTAGGGTGGGACCCACAAAACTTGAACTCCAAAAAAATAATTCTTGCCAAGATAGTAGTCAATACCATCAATAATGCTATTTAAACACCTGCTTCATAAAACTGTACAAACTTAACTCAGATTCTCAACATACACTAGAATGTACAAAGTCACTAACCACATCGCCCAAACTTCAAACCTTCAAGAAGCAACTAACTCAACTTCTTTGGAATTTCTAACACTAATGAAAATATTGGAGACTAGTTCATAATTTTAAATCCTTTGTAAATTGTTCACACAAAAAAATGTTACCTAATCTAGACAATTGAAACAAACAAAAAACTTTGATTAAAAAAAAAAAAAAAGAAAAAGAAGAAAAAAAACATTAAAAAAATATATATATTACAACCACCATAAGCACGTGAATAACTCTAATTTTTCTCTTTCCTACTTTGCTCATTAATTTTATCACTTAAGGGAGTTTATGGCACCACCAAAACCACATAAAAAAGCATACATACTCAATTATAAATATGACTAGGAATCTCCCCCTAGGTAATAGGATCAACATACGCAGGACACCCCAAAATTAGTCCCTATGAACCCGAATTGGGTCTGTTTTAGAGCCCAGATTTAAAATGGATCAGCAAGCCCATGAATTTATGATGCAGACAAAACACAAAAGTGAGCTTATTTTAATGGAAATAGGCCTTGGGTTGGTTATATATGTGGTGGCCCTTTGGTCCAAATGAGCATTCATTGTAATAGGCCACCTTATTTTGTGAATAAATGATTCAATGCCAAGGAGAAGAAGAATATACAAGGAGAAAGAGGGGGGAACGGGAAAGAGAGGGAAAGGGAGGGGGGGGGACCAAAATGGTGGTGGGAAAACCCTAGGAGACAACAATGTAAGGAACATGCCCACACTCCTATAGTTGGTTTTGATGATAACAAACATATGAAGGTATTTCACAATTTGTCTTCAAGTATTGTTTTGTCGAGACTTCATATCAAAGATCAAATTTGATGAATGAAATGAAGATTGAAGTCATCAAATGAAAAGTATCAACAAGTTTGTATCAATACTTGAAGAAGGTATCAGACGTTATAGGATCAAGACCTCAATGTATCAAAGCTTGAAGTGAATTGAAGTACAATGAAGACATCAAGCATGCAAGGTCAACAGGAAGACACTTGAGGACCAAATGCAAGAAGAATAGAAGACCTTGAGTGTAGCTCAATGTAATAGTGCACACATCATACACAAGCACTACACAACATCTCATAAGTATGCATTACATATTGCATTCTTTAGTTTATATTAATTTAGAATGACCTTAGGATGTACCTTGACCAAGTGTGAAGAGCCGTTAAGTGGTTAAGAACATGTTAGGAATAACATGGCTTAGGAAATTGCTGAGAAAACAGCAACGACCCTATTCAAGGGCATTTTGGTCAACCTAAAAATAAGTATCAGGAGATGGTCCCCTCTTCAAAGTTGTAGAGATTCGAGTTACGAATCCAACGCACTTGGAATCAGGTTAATCCGATGTCGGACCAAAAAGTTACAGCCAAAATACTAACGACAGGTCAGAATTATAGAACACTATCAAAACTGTTCTGGCCGAGCCTGTGGGTGGTCTACCGGCACCTTTTAATGTAGAACTAGAATCAACAAGGTCAACCTAGTTCCAAAGACAGCAGGATACTCTCAAAGAACACCCAATAACTCAACAACAGTATAATAGCAAACTGAGATAATTAGGCAAAAGAGCACTTCAATCGATCTCAATAAATCATCAATTCTGTAACTGAATAATAAGCAATGAGTGAAGGACTTGAACCATCAAAAGGGGCTGAATCAATGAAGAACGGGGGCAGCAGCCAATAACCAAATCCAGGACAGATCAAACCAAAATTCTGGGCAGAAAATAAGACTAACTAAAATCGGCCAAAATAGGGAGATTTAGCATAACAGACCAAAAGTGTAGCACCCAACAGCTACATCAAAAGACCTTCCCAAGTAAGGCACTCCAACAAAACTATAGCACCAAATAGCTACATCAAATCACTCACGAGCCTCAAAGAGAGGTCTCCCTAAACCAAATAGCAACATCAGGTTGCTGGGGACCAAACAACATCAGATTGTGAATATAGCAAACAACATCAGGTTGCTGAATATAACCATCTTTCAAAAGATAAAATAAAGGCTGAGGACTCGAACAAATAAACAATAATAATCTTCATTGAAATAATCTTGAGCAGACAATAACCCCAAGCATTGATGACTTGAGACTTGAGTTGAGCAGATAATAGTCTCCAATCTCCCCCTCACGTGTAGCATTTAAGTGGACAAATAATCAGCATCCCAAATAATTCCATTAGCAAGAGAATTATAGTTGATCCACAAAAAACCTTCTCCCAAAAAATCAATCCCCAAAACCCTAACAAATCGATTTTTGTCCAAAACCTTGGCACAAATCAATTTCTTCACTGGTTTGATCTTCCTTCAGTCTTCAAAGGAAATCGATCCAAAACCCTGATAAGAATATCAATCCAAATAATGATTTATCCAACATATTGATCAATTCAAACAACAGTCTTCCAACAATAATCCATCCCCCAAAAATAATGGATCCCAATAAAATTGATTCTAACAACCGATTGATCATCTCCAAAATTTCAAATCAACCACCAGTAACAATCAAACCAAAAGAAAAAGAGCTTGTTTGCATGTAGCAGTAATGTAACATTCAGGTATAATTTTCATCAAATCTTCAAGGAAACCCTAGTTCTTCTTCTCTTTCTATGAACTAAGGTTTCACCACAAACCATAGAACCTTGAAACGACTCTCAAACCGACAATCACGGAGAGAATCAGTTACTAACAACCTACTTTGATACCATGTAAAGAAAGCTGAACCAACTAAAACATGTGAAGAAGAAGCAAAACTGAGAGAGATATCTAAACCCACGATAGTTTAGTGTACTTAGCCATCTTGGTGCTCACTTTTATTTATAATCCAATAAATAGAGTCTTGGTAGGAAACCTACTAAGACTCAAAACCCTAATCACAATCTAATTAGGAAACCAAAAACAACTCTAACTCTAAGACTCAACTCATAGCAGAATGGAAACACTCCCCCTATCATGAACACTCTTTAACAAAGAAGAAAGAGAAGGAGAGAGGGAGCTGCTGGATGCCGCCACTGCTGCTAGCATGGCTGGAGTTATGTAAAGTTGTTGTAGCCACTGCTGTGCCACAGGAGAGAGGTTACATTAGGAAACACAGAATCATGTGTAATAATTTGGAGAAAAGTTTAGAAAAGATTCAAGGGAAGCTTAGACTTTGTCATGAAAAAAATATCAGCTCAATTTATGAATTCATATTTGGGTTTCCTGGTAAAAAGTTATATCATGTTAAAGCTAACTTCCTTGTCTTACTAATTCAGAAGTCTCATTTTCCACTATTATTGCTGTTTGGTTGTATGGCTTGCTGCTTTTTGGTCAAATTTCAAGCGCAAGACTATATGGTTACAAAATGAAAATAAATTCACTGGTATATCTGAGGTTTTCTTTCAACGTGTTCTTACTTCTGCACCCCACCCCACCCCACCCCACCCCACCCACCCTCCAAATTAGCCTCTGGGCGGGGGCAGGATATCTCTTTTGTCCCTCCAACTTTGCTGTTCTTTCCTGATATAGAAAAGTTGGAGGAAGACCATGTTTGGAAGTGGGAGCTGATCTGAGGAGATTCAGGACTGGTCAGGAAGGAGATCATGTTCGGTCCTTGAGTTGAAGTAGCTTAGAAATCAGAGAGTTTGTTCGAGTATCAAAAGCTGCTATTGATGGTGTTTCTAAATTCTAAGCTTCAAAAATCTTTCCAAATGAGAATTTCTGCTATACAAAATGATCCAAGGTGGGTTCAATCCCCTATTTGTACAGGCCCTAAAGGTCAAAAGCTGGAAACCTCAAGGGCTGATATCATGGTAAGTTGGTAACTGATGATGCTATCTTAAGAAAATATTTGCGTTTCTAGAATCTTGGGTAAGGGTGTTGGATTAGGATGAAGGTATTTTGGGGTTTGAACAAAAACAAAGGGAGAGTGGATATAGTAAAGAGATAAAAGAGAGAGAAGAGCTGAGTGTAGGAATATATTGCTAGATTCTTGATCTAAGAATTGCTATATGCTACATATTGATCCATTTTGATCCTTACCAGCTGAAAGATAATGGATTCAAAAAACCAAGTTTCAAGATTATTAAAGAGGGTATCTGTACATTCTGTCATTCTAACACAAAGATGATAATTTTTTTCCCAGACCAAATAACAATTCATACACTAAAGTGGATCCTTATTATCTTCTATTATTATAATTATTAATCAACTGCTGGTCTGATTCACTAGAAGTCCATTTAATGTAACAGCATGATTGGCTTACTACCCCTTTGGATAGAGTCAGTCTAAACTTTGATGGCAGCTCTATGGGTAACCCAGGACCAGCAGGCATTGGTGGAATTTTTAGAGACCACCAAGGTAATGCTATTATAGCATATACAGGTCCAATCGGGGTTGCTGATTCTGTCACTGCTGAGCTGAAGGCAATCAGAAACGTCTTGGGATTTACTACTCCCAAGGCTGGTCTGAGTTAATTATTGAGGGCAACGGATCCTTGTGATCAGGTGGCTTTGTTCTATCTCTGAGGCCCTTGGAGGTATAAAGCACCTGATCAGAAAGCTAGAAGTCTATGTGCTATGAGGAATGTCTCTTCTCTTGGAGGTTGAGGTCCGCAAATAGCATTGCAGATGAGTTGGTGTTATCTGGGGTTAATAGACGACTTTAGTTAGGCTCTTACCCTATTATGTTATCTTATTTTGTTAATTTGGGTCCTGATTGATTGACCATTTGTTGTTAGTGCTGTTGTATTTTAGCAATGTACTTTCCTTTTATCTTCCACGTCATTTAGCTATGAAAAAAGATAATAATAAATTAAACAAAATTTCTTCAAGTCAAACTCTAAAAAGGAAGAAGAGGGGGAAGTAATACTACTAACTCAAATAGCTGTAAAACTTAATAAAGATTCAGGAAATAACCCATTCGTGGAGTGGGGTAAGGCTGCGTACATTTTGAACCTCCCCAGGCCCCGTAGTGGCGAGAGTCGTGCACTGGGTACACCCTTTTTTGCTTTTAGGTTTTAATAAAGATCCTAACCATGTAGCTCATAAATGGATTGATGAGTTTCTAGAAGCCTAAGAGATTAGGTTTAGAAAGTTAGTTGAAAACCATAATCACTGTGAAGAGAGATACTAGATTTATGAGAAGTTCAGTAACAGTCAGATGCATGCTTAAATAGGTCCAATATTATGGTTGAAGGTCAGAATTAAGTAGGTGAACACGGTGTATAAAATCAGGTCCAGATTTGATGGCCTGACCTGAAGTTATGACAATATCCTAGTAGGAAAAGAATTCTTAAAAACAGAATTCCAGAATTAACTAGTGATAGCAGATCTTAATGGGGCCTAAAACCTTTACTACCCCCCCCAAAAAAAAAAGGTGTGGGGGGGTCTAAAACAGTAATCAAAAGCAAGATCCTATAACTTGGGATCGGTCAAGGCTGATACTGTCCCGATACCAATCCGGATTGGCCTGGATCGGAAGATCTGTCAGTTTTATTACGATATTACCCTTGGGCCATACATGTGTTATGTGTATCGGGATAAAAAAGTCAGGATCGGGGATTGGTCAAGGCCGATACTAACCAATCCAATCTGAGTTTTAGAACCATGATCCAAAGTGCATCAAAACAACAACATATTTTATCACATTCAAGATGATATGGATCAACCATTCAACCCCTTCTTGTACCAAAGATCTTACAATTTCTGAAGTCGACCCAAACAGTAAAGCCATCAGGTGGCTGGCTGTCCAGATCAGTACAGGATTGGGTAGGAGAAATCCGGGAAATTCGAAACCAGAAATTAAAAGAAGATCAGATCTGTTACCTAAGATGGTTGCAAACAATATAATAAGGAGATCAGAAGATAGAAGGAACCTCTCGGGCTTCACACCGCAAAGTCAATTGGATCAAACACCAATTCCATCAGCCTTGATCAAACACAAGACAACTCTTCATGGAGAAAACAATAGCAACAACCATTAGTTTTTTTTTTTTATCAAAAATCATTCTTCCTTTAGGGGCCTCCTCCTCTTTATTTATAATGTTGATGGGGAAGGGAATTACAAAATAAAAGGTTCCTCAAAATGGAAACCAAATATTCTCCTAATACAATAATTACTAAAAACTGAAATTAGAAACTAGTTGAAAAAGGAAACTACTAATGACTTGACTCAACTAATAACTTAACTCCTAAGAAAACAAAGACCAACAACTTAAATTGAACCCGACAAGAAACGAAACTAATGAAAAAGGAAACAAACTAATAATCCCGTTGCAACCTTAAAACCCATCTTTTAGGCCTATAAAAGTGGCTAATTACACTTAAAACACATGGGATCAAAGGCCCAACATGTATGGAACCCAACCCTAGGCTTATACCTAATAAAAACAAACCTAGTTTGGTGAAAAATTTGCATCAATTCTCCCCATCTTGAAAAAATTTGTCCTCGAATTTTGCAGTGATGAGGAGGAAACATGTGAGTAGCAGCTTTGACCATTCCCAAACAAAATTCTTGTTGCTTGTAAACTTTCAAAATATAGTCTTCAAGGCGTGGAGTTTTCTCTTCAAACAACCATGATGGCATAACAAATTCTATATGCTCGACCTCTGAATCAATACTAACTATGAATGTCGTGTGATAAAATCGTCAACATTGATGTCCTTTTCATCAAGATTGAATGAACAAGCTCTTTCTTTTCAACATGAATCTCAAAGACTTGTTGTGGAGTGCTCTCAACCACTACCTTATCGTCCACGGCTTCAATATTGTCTACTCTATTCTCTTCAGTGGAGTCTTCTTCCATGGTTACAGTAACCAAGGCATTATTTGTCACATGAATGCTATAAGAGCCATCATCATATGCATCGGCATCATCAAAGATATTAAAATCCCCATCCTCAAGTGGATATGGATATAGATCAGGGTCTACCTTATCATGTGCCTTTTTAATTTCAGCAATGGCATTTGTTCTCTGACGATGTGGACAAGTCTTCGTATAGTGCCTAACCTCTTGGCAGTGATAACATTGGCGTGCCCTCTTTGGTAAAGACTTTTATGTGTTGTTGTTCGTTGTTGATGGTTTTGCTTAGTTTACGTTTCTTTATTCGACACGACGTTTCTTTATCTACAGATGTTTGATGTGTTTGAGCTGATATTGTTGATGACTTTATGATGGTTGATTGAAGTTTTCTCTGTGCTCATTGGAGTTCTTGTTGGTCCAAGCTAGAGCTTTCTTTTGCTATATGTATACTTCAATTTGAGGGGGAGTGTTAAAGAGTGTTCACGATCGGGAGAGTGTCCCCATCATGCTATGAGTTGAATGTTACAGTTGATCTTTTTGTTTTTCTTATTAGATTGTAATTAGGTTTTAAACCTACCAAGACTCTACTTATTGGATTATAAATGAAGGTAAGCACCACGATGGCCAAGTACGCTAAACTATTGTGGGTTTAGATATCTCCCTCGGTTTTGCTTTTTCTTCTTCAAAGGTTTTGGTTGGTTCAGATTTCTTTGCATTCTTCAATCTCCCTCCTTCTCTTCCTCTCATTCTTCAATCTCCATCCCTTTCGACCTCCCCATCTTCAATCCCCCTCTCCTGTTCAGAATATTTCCCCTTCATCCCCCATATCCTCCTGCCAACGATTCCGAACTCCAGTGGTGTGATGGAGAAAAGGTAGTTTTTTTGCAACTTCAGAAATGAATGGTTTAGATCAAAATAAACCTGAAAATACAGGGTGTAGATCTGTTTGTGATATCCGGAAAAATCACAAATGGTTGTGATGTTAATATGAACCCTTATTCCTTAAGGTCTAATAAAGGGACGCATAATTCTTTTTCAAGGCCTTAAGTTGAGTTATAGGATTCTAATTTTCTTCTCAAGAGAGTACTGCTTCGGAACTTTTGAATAATTAACAAAACTGTCTTCAGAGCAAATTTGTTTGAACCTTTGGGCCAGATTTTTTGGCTGCAGGATTCAACATTTTACAAAAGGTTTCTCCTTTTATCCCTGATGAGACATAAGATTTGACGATGACTTCGGAACTCTAACCAGCCCTTGTAGCACTGAGGAACTATTTCAGAATCACCATGATTTTCCCAGGGCAAGGCCCCCATTGAAATGTCAACTTCTCAAAAAGGAGTACCAGAATTAGCTAAAAATTCATAGGGACATTGCCTGCTTTTAAAGATCCACAACCATATTATATACAAATATGTTCAAATCTAACCAAAAATTTTCAACTACAGCATCCTGGGGCATACTGAGAACAAGTAATATTTCATTACCTTTCAATTTGATAATGCTAACTGGAATAACATCAGCTTTTAAGCTGTAAGGTGGTGTTGGTCTTTGTCAATAGCCTCTTATTGTGACCATGTATAGCGTACAACACTACAATCAGGCCATTTTCAGCCCCTTTCATATTTTTTCACTTTTTCTCATCAAATCATGTTATTCACTAAAAAAAAAAAAACAACAACAACAACAAGTGCATCCACATTTTTGTAGTATTCATATATTTGCATACCTATGCATACAACTATGAACTATATATTTATGCATATAATTATGTGACCATGTATGTCAGTATATAGGATTTAATAGTGGATTGAAGTTTTGACACAAAACAAATGAAAAGAAGAAACTACATTACAGGTACTTCCACTTATGATAAACATGATTCGCTGTTTTACAATCTACTGCTTGCCCATGATTAAATTGCTAGCAACACCATTCAATCACAAAGTCAAGGAATGGATAAGCATTAAGTTATCATTGAGCATAATTTAGAGAAACAAACAAAATCCATACCTTTAGCAAGAACTTTATCTTCAGAATCCATTACCTCGGTGTTTGGCAAAGAGTTCAAGTCAATACCCCTGTGATCATCCATCAGTAAGAAGAACTCAAAACGCTCACAATTAGATAGGCTGAGAACAGAATTGCAGGATTCACATAAACTCAACTAACTGAATTAATTACAAATGGAAGAAAAGAATCATATATTCTGAACTAACACAGCCAATGATTAATTCTTGCTATTTAAGTCTAATATAGTGGAAAGGAACACCCACCAAACCAACACAATGAACAAGTGACAAGGTAGTCAACGAGATAAGCATGAGCAAATTTGAGAATTGATTCCTATACTGGAGACAGCACCCAAAACAAAACAAAACAAAAAAGTGTCAGAATTGTGGGTTCCTTCCAAATTAAAGTAAGGGCTCACACTAGGACTAGTTCCCATAACAAGGTGCACTTCCAGTATATCAACTACTGAAAAAAGAAGTTCCAATCTCTTTCTTCAGTTTTCCCTCATTAACCACTGGTTACCAGCAAACACACTAGCAGTTGGAATGCAGGAATACAGAAAATCATAAGAA
Source organism: Macadamia integrifolia (assembly GCF_013358625.1). Lineage (NCBI taxonomy): Eukaryota > Viridiplantae > Streptophyta > Magnoliopsida > Proteales > Proteaceae > Macadamia > Macadamia integrifolia. The sequence continues at coordinate 152,238 of NW_024870588.1, forward strand.
AACTCAAGCTCACAGAATAACAAGAGGAACGAAACCAACCCAAAGACTCAGAAAAAACAAAGAAAACACACACAGAAAGAAGGAAACATTGGATCTAAACATGAAAGAACATCCAAAAGAGGCAAAAAAAGAAAAAAAGGAAAAAAAGTGAAAGCTTTGATCCACGAAAGCTACCTTGAAGTGTGCGACAAGCTTTGATGGAGCAAACCCTAAGAGAGGGAAACATAACACCAAAAACCAAGAAGACAAAAGGGACTCTTTTTCCGGGCGTCATTCACTCTTTTTTCCTAAGAATTCTCCATCTGGTTATGGATGTCGAACATAAAACCACATCTCACAAATATGGTGAGAGAGAAATCAATATAAAATGAAAAGGGCATAAATGAGTAGCAGAAGAGAAGGTAAGAAAGAACTGAAAAGGGAGAGAGAGAGGTTGTTGGGTAGGAGAAGAGCAAGAGAGAGAGAGAGAGAGGGACGTGACAACTGTTCTGTTCCGGATGTTGAGGCGCATGGGAAAGGTAAGAGTTGTGTGCTTCACTCTATGGTCTAGAGTTAATGTGCTATGTACTCTCTAGTCCCACCTTTTTGGTGGGTTTTCTCTTCTCTAGTCTTAAGTCTTCTTGCCTCCTCTCCTACAGACGCTGTTGCAGTCGCAGCTACATAGGAAGAGAGAGGAAGCTTTCTGGGTTTTCGAGGTAGGATCGCGTAGGGAAAAAACAAGGGGGTAGGGTCTCTTTAAGTGCAGATTGGTCAGAGACTTCAGGGACTCGGAGACCCAACTACTAGCTGCCACGTGAAAAGTAAAAAGTGTAGGCTAAAGATTCGACCCATGTACTTAGATCCTTCAGTTCTCCATTCACCACTTTGTGAACTGGAAAGGTTGGGATTTGGGAATGAAAAGCGCCCTCCTCTATTTGCCCTTTTCTTTTTTGGGGGTAATTTTTGACTTGCCTATTTCCTACTTGGAAGATGTGGAAAATTTTGAATATGGAAGAAGTATGGAATAGAGGTCGGATCCTCTCTTGACTGCTGATCGTCCGCGTCGTGTTCTCGTGCCCATGGCTATTTGGACAATTGATATGTATTTAGTGTTGATCCAATAATTGTGTTTTTATCAATTAAAACAAAGACGTTGCACCCAAAACCGTTAGATCAATATTTAGACACATGTCGATCACCAAAATAGTTATGGGTCAACTTGGGTGATCAATGCTCAGGAAAAGAGTCAGATCTATGAAATAGTGGATGTGTTTTTTGTGAGAAATTGTGATTCTTACGTGTGCGTAAGATCCAATAAAAGTGCATGAGGAAGCATGTACTAAGATGTTATTTTCCTTCCATAAGGAATGGCCTGGTCTTTTTACCCCATGTGCCTACGTGCAGGGGCCACACTCTCCCACAAAAATAAAGAATGTTATATTTTGGGGCAAAGAGCACTCCATGGTCTTGTAGCCCCTATGCCAACATAGGGCCAATGGGGAGGTGTACACAAGCATCAATAGGGGTAGGTTTTTTTGGGTTTCATAGGGGTGGAGCATTATTTCACCGCCCTCTATGTTTGGGCACAGGGGTTGCGCAACTAAAAGCGTTCATTTTCCCTTATATTTTAAATAGAAAGAGTTTTCTTATGGCAAGAGATCATGTATGTTGTTGGTTTTCCTGTAGCTAGCAGCTCAACCAATGGAAGGATTGGGATAGGAGGAGGGGCATAGGGGACTTTTTCAAGGAGAGAGATAGAAACAAATCTTGATATACTGATGGTATACCTAGCTTTTTCCCTTTTCTTATTTAGAAAAAAATTTCATCCGACTCTGGAGCAATAAATTGAAAAATCTTTATCAAAATACTTGAATTGGAGGAAAGGAGCAGGAGACAATCCTATTAATGCATACTTGTGAATATTTTTAGATTAATTGTGAAAGAAATGTTTAAAAGGGGTTGGAAGATCATTTACCCCAAAAAAACTATATAATAGTAAAAAATTCCTTCTTTTTTTTTTTTAATATACTTTGTAAATATTTATGTAAATACTAACAAAGGAAACATGAATTAGCTAGGAAGTGAAACTGAGTTATCTGCATATATTTTTTAGGTCTTATGTATTGGAGGGGGGTTTCCTAAAAGACAGTATGACCCCAAACACAATGTGGGATCCGATAACTAATGGGAGCAAAAGCATCAATAAAGGGGTGGGATTTTTACCTTCATAAGAGGCATGGCACTCATTTCTCCCACTTTATGTCTGGGTGCAGGTCATGTTGCATTCCAAGCTTCTTTTTGCCCTCACTTATATAACCCTTTTTCCATGGGCCATGTTTTTCCTACCATGTGGGAGCTGAATTGGTACTAAAATTTTCAAAACCTATGTCCACATCTACCTCTAATTATATGCTAAGTTTGCAATCTAAATTCACATCACCATCATCATGCGAATAAATAAAGATTAAAAAAATAGCTGGAAAAAAAATTTAAACCATCTCCAAGAAGCAAGCGTAGCATGTCTAGTAAGGGGCAAAAGTGGTTTTATAACAAAAAAATTAATGAACTGATAGAATTTGTCTTCTCCATTTGTGATCATCTTTTTTCAACCCACTTGAAATATTAAACCTTAAATTGTAATACCCTAAATTACTAAACAAAACTCTAACCTCCCCCTCCATAGATGAATCATCCCTGAATGGAGAACTCAAGGGAGATTTACAAGTAGAAAAAAATGTAATCAAATAAGAAGAAAAATTATGAAATAGAAGTGGAATGTCAAGAGGAGAATTGTAGAAATCATTGCAGAGGGAGTTGCAGAGAGCTAGAGATGTCTCTAGGAAAAGGTTGCACATGTAGGGAAGGGAAGAAGGGGATAAGAAAATATATTATATTACCCCTTAAATGAAATCGTAATTGACAACATATGGATTATGAAAACATCACATAGAATCAATCCCTAAGATATCCACTAATCCACTATGGATTAATATAAGGATTAGCACAACATCCCACCGTCATGGTCTCCACTTAAATCGCAGATGCACATATGAGGAATCAAACCTAGGACCGGACGCCTATCCACACAATCCCCAATTTGCCCTAACCATCTGGCAACCCACGGATAGGTACCTATCTAATTTTCAACTATAAATAAATTCCCCCAAAAGTTTTTCAAAGACTAGTGCCTAAATTCAATGAAGGCCTAAAGGAACAATTGCTTATAATTTTTGGGAAAGAGTTCTCTATTTGAGAGTGTGGCTACTTCATCAACATGGGGTCAAGAGAGTGGGCAATATTTCATGAGGAGAGGGTAGTCATTTCCACATTTCGTGCCTTCTCTGTGTTTGGCCACAGCCCCCACACTCCCGAACAGAGTCCTTTTCCCATAATTTTTCGACCTTCAATAAACCATTAAATAGAAATAAGTAAGAAATCAATCACCAAAATTATATAAATACCTCTTATCGAGATCTGAGACAATTAGGAATCCAAGTCAAGTATTGAAACCTTTTCAAGTACAGAACTGAAGGAAAGAGTAGGCTTTTGTTATGTATAAGAATGAGGGGGAGAGAGTAGGGGCATAGATATGTATGAGAAAAGAAAAAATGAGACTAGTGATGATGTGCTTTTGGAGATGTTGGATTGAAATATTTTCTCTAAGAAATTGTTGTAAACCTCATACATTAATATGGGAGGTTCAAAATAATCTTGGGAAAGTGGTTAATCACACGATTATATGGCAGAAATATATCATAGGAAACACTAAACATTTTACTTTATACTTAATTAGGACAATGTGATGATAACAAGGATATTGACATGATTCTAAGCGAAAAAAATTATCTCCATAATTGAATTGTATTTTGAGGGAAAAAGAAGGCTGCCATGTTTTTTAACGACTGTGCCCAGACACAGGAAGGGTGAAATGATCACCCTGCTCCTACAAAATGAAAAACCAACCCTTCTTGGATGCCCTTTATGCGCTCTGGTTGGCCTCCACTTTGATGTAAAGGCCACACAGCCAGACATCACCCTCCAAAAAGAAAAAAAAAAAATTTGTACCCCCTGTTTAACTGTAAATGGTTTATCCCCTATGAGAAACAACTTGCAAATTTTCCTCAAATATGCACACGTGATTTTAAACTTCATTTAAAATACAAAGGCAACAAAGTATGTTCAAACTAATCTTTGGGAAGGTTTAATCACACGATTATATGACACAAACGTATTGAAGGAAACATTAAAAATTTATATTATAATTAATTAGGACAATGTGATGATAAGAAGGTTATTGACATGAACTGACATGCTCTCCATAATTGACTTGTATTTTGAGAGGAAAAGGAAGGTTGGGTTATTGCGTGGCACCCATGCCCAGATGTGGGAAGGTTGAAAATCAAAATGACCACCCCGCTTTCATTAAGTGAAAATTCCTACCCCAATTGGATGCCCCTTACACGCTCTCATTAGCCCTCGTGCTACAACAAGGGCTACGCAGCCTAACAGGGATCTACCTCTCCAAAAAAATTATGCTTTTAATATTCTACCCACCATTCAATTGTAAATGGCTTATGCCCTATAGGCAACAACTTGCAAATTTTCCTCAAATATGCACGCACGAATGCATATGTGTGCACTTATGATTTTAAGCTTTGTTAAATACAAAGGCAACAAAAGTAATCTCTTTAAACTATCCCTTACATTTTTTGTGGATTTTCTAAAAAAAAAAAAAAAAAAAATACTTAAAAAAAAAAAACAACTTAAAAAAAAAAAACAAAAAACAAAAACAAAAAACAAAAACCAAAAAACCAAAAAAAAACAAAAAAACCAAAAAAACAAA
>NW_024870588.1:157079-174183 GCF_013358625.1 Macadamia integrifolia
AAATTGTTAAACGGAGAAAAATTATCTTTTCCACTCCCAGGCCGATAGTATTGGGAGCCTTGTGCACTCTCTCTCTCTCTCTCTCTCTCACACACACACACACACACACACACACAGCGAAAATGGGAAATTTTTAATAATTGAGGCATTGACATAGATATTAATTAAAATAACAAGAAAATAAGCCTAAAATGCAGCATGCCCTTCACGGAGACACAGTGGGATGTGAAATGACCTCCCCACTCCTCATGAAAGGAGGAAATCATACTCATATTAATGCTTTTACTAATCCTCACTTTATTGGGTTTCAAGATTGGTCTTTGGACCTCTTGGTTGTTATGTTTCTCATTGATATCCTATAGGTATCACAATCTGATTTCCAACCCAGAGGGCAGGCCAAAGCTGGTTTGAGCCAATAAGGTTAAACTTACACCTCTATTAACTTGTATGGTCATTAAAGATAAAATACCTTGACTTTCAAGATGTCTACTAGTCCTTAAATAAGAAATCTCTTGATTGTATTTTCAAATATAAATTAAGTGGCATAGAGGGGCCTATCAATGAGATGCGACAGGAATGGGTTTGTATATAGGAGGAAGCGAGGTCAATTCATATTATGAGAAGAGAGTATTAGAGAATGAGTATGTGTTGGCAACAAATCCCACGGTCTGTCTGCTATGATGCACTGATCGTAAAATTGTTGGTAACAAATCCACAGTCTTTCTGCTACGATACGCTGATCGTAAATTCTTCTGCAACCGAACTTGTAGAAGGTTTGTATTGGGATTGTGGGCATGCCAAAGTCGTCTAGACTCAAGAGAATGTTTCTGACTTCTAATCAAAAGATGTGAGCTCTTCTCTTGCCTCGATCGCTCCAAGGACTTTTAATATTCTTTGCAGAAACGTGATGCAAGGATTGAAAAAGATGAAGACAAATGGTAGTAACTCATAGACAAGGGAAAAATGTAATCTAATCTTTATTGATATTCAATATACCAAAAATAAGATCTGTTGTCTCTGTTGATGTTGAACATATCAGAAACAAGATATGTTGTCTCTGTTGATATTAAACATACAAAAAACGTGATATGTATATCTATTGATGTAAAACATACCAGAGACATGATCGTTACACTATGAAATGAAGTACATAACTTGAAGGAAGTACATGACTTCAAAAGAAAATACTAAAGAAAAACGACATAAAAGATAAAAAACGAAATGAAAGATAGACTTGATGTCTGAGTTTGTTTGATCTGTTGATGATGCTTTCTTTCTTCCACCATAGTACTTTTATGGTTTTATTTGCAGGATCCTGCTCTCTTGGCAGTTTTATAATTGCAGGAACCCACGTGCCATGTCTTTAGTAGGGTAGTTTTTGGAAGTATACTCCCTTAATTGGTTGTAACTGCCTTAATCGCTTAAGCCATGTGCTTGTTTAATCGCTTAAGCTATGTGCTTGTAACTTCCTTAGAACTAACCCACGTTTGCACGAACTATGTTGATTGACGATCGATCAAGTGGCCGAAAAGTCAAAATTGGTTAGATGACCGTAAAAAGTAGCAACGGTCAGTTGACCATAGAAAATCACACTCAATCAGCTGACCATAAAAAATCACAACGGTCAACTGACCGTAGAAAATCACAATCGGTTAGCTAACCATAAAAAATTGCAACGGTCAACTAACCATAAAAAGCCACAATCAATCACCTGACCGTAAAATATCACTATCAGTCATCTGATCGTATTCTGTTAGTTTGTTCGATCAACTTTATGGTTATTCTAACCGATCAACTCCTTAATACAAAGTTATCATTTTTTTTGGCCAATTTAAAAACCGGTCAGCTCCTTAACACAATCGATCAATAAATTGACGTCGATTTATTGACCGATTGTCTTATAGGTCAAATTTGCTAAAATCAGGTACCAACAGCATGCTACCGTATCCTCTCCTAGCGCAGCCAAAGAACCTTCCACCCATGAAACAATACGGTGGTTTTGGGATTTTCTTCCATGAAACGGCAATACTTTAATTTTGCCTCACATTTTATAAAGAGTAAAAAAAAATGTAAGGACTTTATAATATTATAACTTGGCTTCTATTTTACATTATTAACAAGGTAATTTCCAAACTTAAAACATCACATGCTACTTCAGTCATATAAAGGGGGCATTCTGGAGACAAAAATCATGAGTCTAAAGGAAATTCAAACACTTTGTATACAAGGAGTATAAATTACTCTATTTACATGGTATATTGCTCTATACCATGAAAAACCTTTGGCTTAATAATAAATTACAAAACTTTCTTTAGTAATTTCCTGTAGCAATGACCATGGTGAAGTGAAAGAAAACACGGTCCAATTCTTTACTTAAAAAAAAAAAAAAAAAAACAAAAAACAAAAAAAACAAAACAAAAAAACAGAAAAAACAAAAAACAAAAAACAAAAAACAAAAAACAAAAAACAAAAAACAAAAAACAAAAAACAAAAAACAAAAAACAAAAACAAAAACAAAAAACAAAACAGTGTGTACGCGCACGCATGTACAGTTGGACAGTGAGCTGGTCCAATTGTAACATTTGATGCTAAGCCACAAGACTCACCTAACTCGGTGAAGAATCAGCCGAAACTGATTAGACTCGGTCCAAGAAAATCCAAGAACACTAGTGTAAACAATATGTAAGTTGATCTCAACATTTCCCCTCAACTGAAACACTTTTGGGAGAAGTGCTTGTTGAAAAGCAGGTCACTTGGTTTGTTATGCCTCCCTTCTTTGTTGTCATACTATCACCATTTGTCATGTTGCCATTGTATTGGATGCTATGCTTACAACATGTTTTTCGGGCATTGCCGGTTATGCCCATACCCTTGCATGGATGACTATGCCATCTGTTGAACCACATACATACTATGACACTTCGTGTTTGACATGTGCCATGCAAATGCCTTTATAGAACTACCTCTCCATATGATGGAGATATTTGTATTCAATTATGACTGTTACTACAACAAATTCACTAGGAAGTCTTTTGGCTTTGACCAAACCCTAGTCTGGTAGATCACTGTTTTTGGCATATCAAACAGCATAGTCATATTCCATTCCTTCGCTCTCAGTATTTATTACCTAAGCCTTGTGTATTTCATAGCTTTATCTGCTTTGCATTTCATGTTGTTTTCTAAATGAAATTCTAGTTACCAAAAAACCCTAGATAATGCTCTTACCTAAAAAAAAAGAAACCCTAGATAATGTCACTATTCTTTCCTCAAACCTCAATCTTGATATTCTTGACCTGTATTTTCAAGCAACAAGTAATTGAGAAGAATGCAATTAAATAGGGTTTATATAACATAAAAATGTTGGTATCTTACTGGAATTACTGGTAAGAAAACATCTGCAATGGGGCGACACAAATCTTTGACCTATATATAAGAAGGGAAGAGGCCCTCTGAGAGGCATCTTTTCAATCCTGAAACCAAGGGCTGGGTCTGGGCATAGAGAACTCCATGACAAAAATAATAACAATGACTACAAGAATCTGTGTGAAAGGGTGTTGGGTACCCTGCTTGCCCATAGAACCGTCTCCCATATAAGAAAAAGGAAAAATTTTCCCACGCAGCTAATGTACCAAATGCCCTCACTTTTTTTTTTTCCTGCCCCTGATCATTTGAGCCCTGTGAGGTGTAGGTGATACCATTCCTAGCAATGCCATTGGTGTGGCATTCGAGATTCCCCTAAAATGGCAGCACTGGGAACCCTCTCCCATTAAAAAATGCCCCATTTCATTGCTACAATGGAGTACTCAGAAAAATTGGGAAATGCTGCTAGACTGGGAATTATATAATACTTAAGAAAGAAATTCGAGGCATTTAAAAGAAAAGAAAAGAAAAAAAAAATAGAAAAATACACGAGGTTACATTAGTCTATTATTCATGTAGTACAATGCGTGGATAATAACCATATCATCTTCTAAGTACCTTGGTTTATACATAGAAGTACTGCTAGATCTTATCAAGAAACATAAGCAATGGAACCTCTGCAAAAAAAGGAAAATGGAAAAGTTATAATGAATGTATACACATTGTAAATACAGACCAATCCCAAGGATGTAAAATGCAGAAACTGGTTTTGGTTAAGAGGAGGATGATCTCATTAGTCTTTACCCAATACACCTAAAATAGATTATATTTATAGGTAGCCCGTACGGTATACTAGTACAAAAGATAAACTTATACTGTATGATATAATATACAACATGTGTATACAAAGTACATCATAAATGACCAGATTAACCCTCATCTTTACAAAAATCAGTCAACTGAATTGAGCAGAGATAGTCGAGCAATTAGCAGAGATAAAAATCTAACACCAACTTCTATTGAAGAAACTAAGACAAAATAATGTCACCACATAAATATTTTGTGTCTGGTAAAGAGAAGAAACAGCCTTGAAGTTAAAAGACAACGGAATCCAAAGACAGGAATGGTGAATAAATCTAACATTGAGCTGAAATAACATGGATCGGAGCATGTGCCAATAATAAATCTAACATGGACACAAGTCGCTGTACCAATTCAACCCAAAAAGAATGGATTCAGATTTGGGATATATAAATAATTAACTAAATTTTAAATCTACCAAAACTACTTTTACTTTGTGCAAATGATTCTATGTTGTTATCAATGATATCAAGCTGCTATGTATGTATAATTAGTTTCAGTGCAGAATCTAAACCTATCCCGATTGAACTGTTCCTTCTTTCAATGTTTAAGCATATTATTGATGATTACAAGACACAACAAATCTCTAAATCTCTCTCTCTCTCTCTCTCTCTCTCTCTCTCTCTCTCTCACACACACACACACACACACACACACACACACACACACACATATATATATATATAGATAGATAGATTTTCATCTCACCACAGAGGACACACTCATCATCCTGATTGTAATTTGGCTGTAGTGGTGTCTGAATCCTGTATGTCTAATAATATAATATGCTTTACCAATAAAGAAGGCATTGATAAAACAAAACAAAGTTTTGAGGGGGAATTTAAAGAGGGGGTTGGGGGGACTTGGAGAATTAAAAAATAGGCAAACATGTTCTTTCTTCCATCACAACAGATAATACTTTTCTGGTAGATAGACATGTTCTTTCTTCCATCACAACAAATACTACTTAGTTGATAAAAAAAACCAGACATATTTTATACTAACCCAAACTGTATTCTTACATACAAATATCATTTCCCCCAAATTTGACCAATACATAATCTGTGAATGACAAGTTTAAATACATAAGGGTAAAATTTTTTATAAACCAGATCATAGGAACTAAATAAACAATATGCCATCAAACAAATAGCTTCAGATAAACCTAAAACCTAATCTAAATTTACCCAGAGACTTCTAAAATCCAGATCACAAAACCAAATTAAAAACAGAACAAAACCTCATTAAGGTATAGAAAAAAAAAAAAAAACACAATCAAATCAAACAACTTGCAGACCTCAAACTCTCAATCAGACTGGACCCTAAAAATAAAATTTTATATAAAAAAAAAGGGGGCATTATATTTAAAGGAAAAACAAAAAAAATTCTAGAAATTGATGGAGGGCTTAAGAGTAAGGACGATGAAGGCTAAAACCTCATAAGGTATAGAACAAACAACGAAGACGATCAAATCAAACAAGAAGATAATCCTTACATTAAGACTGGAAGCTAAAAATAACATTTTTATCAAAAGATTGATAACATTGGCATCAAATTAAAAGGAAAGGACGAAAAAAAATTCTAGAAATTGATGGAGGGCTTACGAGTGAGGTGAATCAGGACGACGAACGCTGACCCTCACAGGCAGGGCTCTCGTCGAAATTCTTGGAAGGGTATTTAGCAGTGACCATTCCAACCTCGAACACCAAATCTTCGCCGCTGGACCGAATCCCTGTAATAGACCACCACTTGAAGAAAGCACGAACACGGATCCCATCAAGCTCAGCGATTCGACCTTCAACTAGCTTCCCAGTAATCTTCTTCGAGTAGGTAGCAAGGTAGTTATCTGGAGGAAGAATAATTTTACAGTGATCACCAAGTTTTACAGTGAAATCGCCGGAGGTCTGATTGAGTGTGTAATCAAATACGTTGGTCGGAAGCAGTCCAACAGGGAACCCATGCTTCATCAGTTGGTCGTGTGCCGGCGACAACGTTGGATTAGGGTTAGGGTTAGGGTTTTGGGTGTGATCTGCAGATGAGAGAAGAAAGAGAAGGAAGATGGAAAGGAAGAACAGAGGAGTCTCTGCCATTTCTTCTCCTTTTGGGTCCTTGTTTGATGGGTTTGGGGAAAGTTCAGAACTACTGAGAGAGAGAGAGAGAGAGAGAGAGAGATAACATATACAACATGTTGATGTCGTGACGCGTTGTGGTATCTTGATGATACGTTGGATTGTTTATAGTTTATTCTTCTTTTTTAAACGGTGAAACAGAGATTTGCATTAACGATGGACGTTGTTTTCAAAATCAAAGATCAGACGTCCAATCAGAAATGCATGGCTCTGGTTTGACCAAGTCTTGAAATTTTGGATATTATTATTTAAAAAGAAAACAATGAATTATGATTAAATTTTGAAAATGGACCAATTTTCCTACACTCAAGGTGGAGAGGTTGATCTAGAGAAAAATCATTAAAGGTTTGGTTTCTCTTGGAACGAAATCGGTTTCGATCAGTTTTGGTTTTGATTTTTTTTTTTTTTAAATATCAGGTTAATACTGATTTAGATTAATTTATTATTGGGTTTGAATCATAATGAAATCTTATATTCATAATAATATATAGTGATGAAATATTTGATAAAAATATTTTAAATTTGTGACGAAATCATGATTTATTATTATAAGGAAAAAGTAACTAATATTGAAACCAATGGATAACTAATTACTAAGAGATAACTAATATTAAAATCATAAAATAAACTCTACTATCCAATCATTCATTTAATTATTGAAGTAATTTTGTATGGTGAACAAGGAGATCAATGGAAGCATTACTGCAATTTACAATCAATTTCCATGTTCGTATCCTCATATTCATTGATTTGTAACAATTCCATTTATAACAAAAATATTGTCACTATTATTGAAAACAAAAGAAGAAAAAAAAATAGATAATCAATTCATCTATTTATAACCTCATAATCACCTCTTTTTTTTTTTTCGGGTTTCATTCAATTTAGTTTCGATTTGGTTCGATTTTCAACCAATCCCAAATCAATAAGAATCGATTTAGTTCAATCTGAGTTTTTTCAATCGGTATTATCAATTTGGGTTAGTTTTGACATTCCCTATTGTATCTTCAAATTTGTCATAGGATGAGGAATGTATTATAGATCCAAAATTTATTTCAATCATGGGAGAGGGATAGGTATGCCGTCGATATCAAGTATATTAGCGGATAACACCAATAGATTCACATGATGAGGTATCATTCAGAAAAGATATGAGGGTTATTTCAGAAAAAGAGAAGAAATAGATTTTAAAATCCAAGAGATTTTGTTGTAAAATAAAGTAAATTTTGATAATTTGATAATCAAATTAGGAATGATTACAAGTTAGTTATATAATCACGTTAAATAATGATTACAAATGTTATTTTTTAGCTCGGATCAAACTTTTGTATCCAAGAACGGCTCTACACCATAGACAAAGGGGCGCATTCCCCTATGTCTGGGTGCAAGGGTCGTTTACGAACAAAAAAATACTATTACTTGCCTTTTTTTTAATTTTAATTTTGATTTTATTTTATTTCTCCTTATTTTCCTTGTAGATAGATCAGAGTTATCAATTCTAAAATTCGCGACTTTTTCAAAAATGAATATAAATCGCGAATAATTCGGACCGAATCCGAATTAAATCGAATTATTCGGTCCATTTAAACATTATTTAAAAAAAAACCAAAAATAAAAAATATAAAAATATAAAAACAATTTAAAAAAAAAAAAAACCCAATAAGATTTTTGACCGCTTTTTTGACCGAATCCTTAAACTAATCGTCCGAATTATTCCGAATAATTCCCGAATCCGAATTTGCTAACTATGAGACAAATGGAACTTACCTGATCATCAAACCAAACATTTTGATTATGTGTTCAGTCCTACGGGATCTACATGCAGACTGGACCTAAAGGAGTCTTAGTTCTAATCGAAATCATTTCCACCATCTGATTTAGTTTTAAATTTATGCTTATAGTTTTAACCTAAAGCCCTTATGAGGTTTTCTTCATGGCCCTTCAGATTAAGCATCCTCTAGACAATGATGGATTGAATAAGTCAAATTTAACCCACCAAGCGTAAAATCTACACAGCCTGATTAATACTTTAATGGGAAAAAAAATTGTCTTTAGTCTCATTCTATGTCCAGACACATCTGAACATGAAAAGACCTTTGCCCCCTAACCTGCGGGTTGAATATGTCTCCACCAGCCCTCCAATTGACCCGTATGTTCACATGATAGTCACTCGTGTGTTGGCATCGTAGCCACACGAGTAAGGATCATTCTTTTGCCCTACTTTGATATAGAGAGTTATACCACATCATATCATAATAATCTAGATCTTTTTTATTTTTTATTTTCGTAAAGATCAGATGGGTCTAGATATACTAGCTAGCTAACCCAAGGGGGTAGCGCAGTTGGTGAGCAACGAACTTGATACGAACTACAAACTTGGACGTCCTAAATTCGACTCCCACTAAGCACACCTTAGGCCATTCACACGGGGTGTTTAATGCTCTTCACTACTTCCAGTGAAGGTTGAATGGTTCTCATTCAACCCCAAACCATGCGATTGTGAGGTAAATATGCGCTCGCGGGACTAGTCAGGTCGAAGGCCTAGATACCCATCATTAGCAAAAAAAAAAAAAAAAAGTGACGCTAGCTAGACTCTAGATCACCTACATACATGTGAAAGCTTCATGTACATTTTCATGATGACATTTTTTTATTTTTTTCATAAATGATATATATATATATATATATTTTATCATTAATCACAAAAAACCAAACATTATATCTATGATAGTTTGTGGGAAACAAGTACAAATTCTCACTCTTTTTTTTTTATTCACTATTTTCATTTTTCTCTATCAAACAAACAGGGAATAAGTATTTACATACATGTAGGTGATCCGAATTCATATCAAAGACCCTAGATAATTTGTAATGCATTGTATTTGGACAAATTCTAAGCTATTTTACAATTCTCCTTTAAAATATTCCATAAGAGAGGAGAATGATAGGACAAATGAGAGGTAATATGCAAAAGAATCTTAAGGAATCAAGTTTTAATCCAAATTATTTATATATATGGAAAAAGAAAACCACCAAGTGGAAAGCCTTTCATCTCTATTGCCTAGTTCTACAATGTGGCAATGATGTTTTGGCCATTTTAATAGTCTATCCTAACCATTCAACGAATCACAAGATTCCCTTTATTCTATAGCAGTTCTTATTCTTTTAATAGAGCTGATTGTTTAAAAACTTTACACATAGGAATGTTATATTGGAATAAGAAAAGTGAAAAATTAGGTTTTGAAATGGATATAAATATTTTTTAAAAATAAATGATATTAAATAATTCGGCAATAATAAGTAGAGGTTAAAGGAGTTTTCTTCACTCCCTTATTTATGTTTTACGGAAAAAGCTTAGTTTTTGTGTACGGTTGTGTATGTACATGACAATTCAACTCTTTATTTGGTAGAAAGGCTTATATATCATCCTTCTCGCTATCTAACTACAAAGCTTTACATTTAATGAATGGAAAATATTTTTAGGTCTCTTAAGTTTCCTTTCAAGTGGCAATAATATATTTTTTCCTTGAGCTAAAAAGTTTTATACTCGGCTGTTTACGTACATAGTCATGCATTCAACTATTGGATAAGGGAGAAAAAAAAAATAATGCATAATTATACTTTTGCACCCTCATTATATGGAACGGTTGAAAGCCAAGATCGTGCATAAAAACTAGATCCATTTCTTAATAAAAAAAGATAAGAGAATTTTTTTTAGAAGGCCTGAAAGTCAATAAAGGAGCATACACAAAAATTATGATGAAAAAAGACTACAAGGGGAATTCTTTGACATTGTGGTGCTTGCTTGCATCAGATGGGTGGCCTCTTGGAGTCTTATATCCTAACAGAATATTATCCAACAATTGAATTATCCTCTCAAATTGTTTTGCTTCTAACAGTCCATCAAGATTTTTTTTTCTTTCTCTTCCCAAAATAAAAAATAAAAAATAAAAAATCTAGGGTAAATATTGATCAGAAATAACTTGCAGCATCGCTAGGGCCAATCTATCATTTTATGATCTGAATATGACCATGTTATTCCAACAAGCTTTAGTATGAAGTATGAACCCATGGTTTTGATCTGCCATGATTAATCTTGATTCTAGTTGATTCGATACCATCAATTCAATGGCTGAAACCTGGGCTCGTTGGGTTTTAAGATTATGTTGCATTTGATATGCATTCTACTATTTTAGGCCAATAATGCATTCCAAAAAATCATACCAAACATAACCTTAATTTAAAAAAAGTCGATCATATGATTCTGAACACTTTTAAGTATAGTTTTATATTTCATTCTCTTTATTAACAATTTGGAGTTGACATCTTCAGGAGTGGGGGTGCCTGGGACCTACAAAATCTTGAAGTTGAGAAGATGAGATGATAAATATACTTTAAATAAGTAGTAGGTCCAGATGTTAAGGTCATAGGTGAAGGATTAAGGTTCCGTTTAGTATGATTTCTTGGAATTCATTATCATCATTAGAGTGCATTCCAATAATGCAGACCAAAAACAGACTTGAGGAGCGTTTCTAAGGTTTTTTTAGAACTGATTACGGCCAATTTCAACTTGGATTGGATACTAGAAATAATGCAATTTTCAACCATGTGGATCAAGATTTGCATGGAGTGTCAGCTGCCATCCTAGCTTTAGTTCGGGAGGGCCATGTTTGCATTGGATCTGTTGTTCCTAAAGGGGTCTCTAATCTGAATTTGAACTCCCATTTAGTTTCTAAGATTGTTGCTTTATCTGAGTTTTCTACCCCGCCTTTGGATCATTTTACTTTATCTACAGACGGTGCTTGGAGAGCTTCTTCTGGGAAAAGTCGATGTGAGGTGATTTTAAAGTCTGTTGTAGGGAGTTATGTGGCTGCTCGGTGTGGAGATGGTGTGTGTTTTTCTGCTGCCATGGTTGAAGCAGAAGCTGTAAGGGATGGCTTATTGTTGGCTAGATTTTTAGGACTTTCTTCTCCTGTCATCTTTAGTGATTGTTTAGGTGTAATTCATGCTTGTAAGGGCTTTCCATTTTCTTTAGATTGGGCTGCCTCCTTGATTGTGAAAGACATTATTAGTTTGTTAGTTTCCTTTAGTTTTGTTCAATTTAGATTTTTACCTCGTGTTTCCAATAGGGAGGCCCACTCTTTAGCACAGGGAGCTGTTAGATTTGATTTGACCTGTTGCCTCATGCCCCCCCCCCCATGTATTACTCATTGTAAATCTTTGGGAAGAAAATTTTCCTTCTCTGATTTTGTTTAATAAATTTTTTGGTTTATGATTAAAAAAAAAAAAAAAAAACCTTTGATTGGATAAGAATCCACAGGGACACCAATTTAATCGAGATCTCTGATTCCGTGTTTTGAAACCTTATATGAACTGCTTTGTACCTTTCAAGAGCCTTAAAAAAGTTCAGTCTAAAGTCTAAACCCCAGTCTAAACCAGGGGTTTAGTGCATAGTGTCGGCACTGATATCAGTTGCCGCCGACTTTGATATAATACCGATATGAATGTTAGGTTCAAATCGAGCGAAAATTCATAAAAACCTTCCCTTTTGAATTGATACAAATACCAAGAAATACTAATAAAAACAAACATATTCATACAAGATAATACCATTATTTAATGAGATTCACACACCAATGTGATGTGCTATATCCCCGGACAAAGAAGAAGATAATTCACTATGTTGAAAGAAAGATTACAATGTAGATCTTTGAAGAACACCCAAACTCGCCGCAAGAAACTCTCGCCTAGAAACCATAAATCTCACATTGCTTACATTGTTACACAACGAGACATCATCATAACATATAAATACTCTTCCAAATTAGGTCGATCCATGAAGTCATGCCGAACCACAGGGCCAAGCCCTTTGCTACCATCACTAACCTAAAAAATCCCATTTGAATCACCATTAAATTTTTCCAAAACAAATTAATCTTCAAAATGGGTCAAGAATTCAAGGCACACATAACAATTATTGTATTGAGCACGATTCCGATAGTGATACCAATACCACAAACCTGATCCTACAATATTTCTCCACTCTCTAAACCCATGTGTTAAAAATAAATAAATAAAAATATGCTTCTTTTTTCATAATAATAAAAATAGATTTAAAAAAAAAAAAATGTTTAGACTAAGCCCATGTGGTACCATATTCGAAGTGGAGTCCAACTTCAAAGCAACTAGTAGACTTGAAATGGGCTATTTACTGGGAAGTGGGATCTCATTGTACATCAACTACATCCATTATGGTAAGAGTGAGACCCACCTTGAGTCTGGTGCACCACGCCTTCCAAAGCAAATGCAAATCCAAACCGGCCAAAGATAAAAAGAGGATCAACCACACTTACAAAGGAGTGAGGACAACTTATAACCATTATCAACCACATTAGTATACAGATCAATCACATTATAATATCTGTTTTTGGTTAGTAGATTACACACAAAAGACAGAACAGAAAAGAGAAATTGAAGAACACCAATGGAAGATTAGGTAGAACTGAGTATAACAATGGACTACTACTGGATTTGTTTATCAATTTCTCTTGTTGGGTTGTGTTTTCTTGATCAAAAAGAAGTCCATAGCTCTGCAGTCTTGACCTTGGATATACTCTCCAACACTTCAAATGGAAGAATATCACCCATCACCACCACCTTCTTGCTTTCCAAGTCTACTTGAAAAGAGGTTACTCCTGTAGATTTACAGAGAAATCTATGAAAAGAGTAGGGCTCCTAATAAACAGATTAAGAGAAATATGAGAAATTAAAGCTTTAAAATGGGCATATATATAGGCCATTGATTTCACATACCTTCCATCTTCGAGATGTGTTTCTCAACTTTTCTTGCACAGCCATTGCAATGCATGGAAACCCTTAACACAACTGTCTGCAACAATCCAACAAGAGAAACTCAACTGGATTTCCCATATGAAAGTTAGGAAGATCATTCAGGACATTCACATACCTTGGGCTTCAAGTGAAAAGCCAAAGATTGATTATTCCCATCAACCAAATCTCTTAATCTCACCAACTGTTTTCCTCTGCTTGGAATGAGTGAGGTTCTCTCAGAATCATCTTTACCGTCCAAGTGGTTTATACAAAAGCAGGATGAGTTTGAGCCAGGAGTGAGACAGAGACAATCCAAAACCCACCCAAAACTCAGCTTCCCCATCTGCCTCCCAATGGCTTATCCACAAACTGTTACCACTTAAGAAAGAAAGAGAGAGAGAGAGAGAGAGAGAGAGAGAGAGAGAGAGAGAGAGAGAGAGAGAGAGAGAGAGAGAGAGAGAGAGAGAGAGGTGGCTAGAAGTCAATGAAAGCAGAACACCAACCAATGGAATCAGTAGAAGATTTGGCGCCCTTGGAGCAGGTGTGTGATGAAAAGAATTCAAGGCTCATTTTTCAAGGAGATCAACCACTCAAGATATGGAACAAAAAGAAGCCAAGCTAACCCAAACAAGGCACTGTTAACTTACTAAATGTATGATCAGTTCAATTGGGTAACCAAGACCCAACTGCCAAACAAAGCAACTTACTCATAAAACCTTACAGATATCCTAAAAGTGATGAAGCTCCATGAGTTTACTAGGTTAGTACAAATGGGCATCTCTTCCATGTGACCAACCTTCTAAAGGAAAGAACCACACAGATATCAGGAATTCAAGAGATCACAATCACAGAAATATGCAGGTCTTAAGCTTGAGAAAGAGGATATTTATTAGAAGGTGAGCTTTCAATAATGACTCAGCTGATAGCAACATAGGAATGTCTGTTTTTGAGTGTAACCCATAAGCATTATTTTAAGGTAGGGTATAATGTCCAATTCAAATAGTCTTATAATATGGAATCTAAAAACATGGAGTGAAGTAGGGGTATTAATCCCTTGGTTCGAACCGATTTTGGTTTGATTTCATTGATTTCGGTGTGAGAATGAGTGAGTCCAAAACATGATCTAATAAAGGTGCATCAGTTTTTGTTTGGGTTTGGTTTCTCTTACTGGTTTATTATCAATTTGGGTTCAATTTATCATGTAAATATATTCATTTTTTTTTTTTTCAAAATAGGGGGATAAAGGTGGGTGGTGAAAACTATGGAATGGAAATCTTGAACCTGATCTATTGCACTATGCACCAATCAACTGTGCTTAGCAGCTGACCACATGTAAATATATTCACAAGTACGGAAAAAATGTATTTTTTATATGAATTTTGGGCTAGTATTGATTTGGGTCTGATTTTATCTGATTTTTTAAGATTGGTTTGGTGTGGTTTGATTTGGTTCAATTCGTAAAACCTTAATATGAAACATGATCCAATAAACTCATATCGATTTTGATTCGAATTGATTTTGATTGGTTTAGATCAATTTTTGATACCCCTAGGGTGAAGTTGAAGAATTGGGGTATGTGTTAAAAGCCTTGTGAAATTGAGACCTTATAGGTTCCTTACAAGAAGGAACAGTAGTTTGCGGGGATAGATAGAATATAAACAAGTCATTGGAAGATAATGAGAATAGAAGCAATTGCTTTCACAGATCTTGTCGTTGCCTTGATTTAATAGTAAAGGTATTGGGTAAAGGGTACTAAATTATTGAAGTTATTAGGTGTATGAGCTATTAAGAGATTTGAATTATTGAGAGCTTTTTTTCCAGAAAGAAGAAGAAGATGAAGAAAAATTAAAGAAAGAGAAGAATCATTGAGAGCTTGAAATATTTTTTTTTTTTGGGTTTGGAAGAAAGTGTTGGAGAGTTCATATTTTCTAAAGATTGGTTGGTCCACACATGTGAAGTGAAATATAATGGTGACCTTAATTTGAAGCAGAAGGGAGACAACATTTGAGAAAGAGTGGGTGAAGTCATGTTACGCACGTGTGAGTCACATGAGTGTTGCCAACAAGAAACAACTATTAAGTGTAGTTGGATTTTAAGTGTTTCATGTGGGAACAGTTGGTAAGGGAAGAGTTGGCCGACCAAGCAAGTATTGTATCGGCCGATAAGTACCGGTGTTGCTAATACGTATGTTGTTGCCAATCAATGCTGTGTGTCAGTCCATATCGAAGGTAAAATGGTTTTAAGGAAAAAAAAATTCCCCAAAAATTGATGGAAAAATAGTCTGATTCGACCCATATGGATATGTCATAGCAAACACCAAGGTTGCATTTGGTAACGTTCTAGAAAAATGTTTCTGGAGTTTTTTTATTTTATGGGAATGAAAAAACGAATAAGTGTGTTTCATTTTTATTTTTTATTTTTTTAACAAAAAGTGAAAACGGTATTTTGACACAGAAATTAAAGTGAAACGGCTATAAATGAGAATTGACGGAACGACAAAAGGTAGTTTCGTCGATTCAGTTTCCTTTAAAAAAAAGGCGTTTTGACACAGAAACTAAAATTTCCGTTTTTGACATAAAACATCAAAACTTAGCCCAACAAATTCGAAAATAAACAAACACAAATTCCCACAACACACAAGGATTTAACGAAGTTCACACACCGATGTGATGTGCTACGTCCTCAGGTGAAGAAGAAGATGTTTCACTATGTAGAAGAGAGGTTATACTCAAACAGCGGCATGAAAACTCGCTCTAAAACCCCAGTTCGAAAAAACTCTTAAATTACAATTGCTTGCTCAACAAAACGATAGTAAATTATATAATCTTCCAAGTTGCTAGTTGATCCATCGGGTCTTGGCTGATCAGGTTGGACTGATATGCTCAATCTTAGAAAAAAATCTCATTCGAATCATCACCAAAATATGTAAAAAGGGATCATTTTTTAAAATGGGTCAAGAATTTGAGATAAAATTAATAGGATCAATCCATATTGGTGTCAGTAGAGACCGACATGGATAGATCCAGATCCTCTCCAATTCCCACATCTTACAATTCGGCCCTCGACTTGCAACAAGTGTGCTGACATGAACGGCCAAAATTAGGAGAGAGAAAGTTGAGGCAGCAGGTGTGCCAGTAGTTGCAAAAACCCAACATGCCCCAAATCCTCTATGGAAAGAGATTGTGCAACACTTCCCCAAAAATTTAAAAAAATTCAAAGATTTGTGACAATCTTTACATCTTCCCAATTCTATTTCCTAGGTTTTGATTGATTTTGATCCAATAGTTGAGGTCCCACCCGTGTCTGATTTCAAGTTTTAAAACCTTGATTGGTAACGTGGTTAGATATAGTTTAACCAGGTTAGAAAATTCTTGACCCGAAACCCAGACTGGTGCATGGTCCGGCTTGAAGAGGGCCAAGAGGCCTTGTTGGCTGATAAGGTCTGACAGAGGAGGACTGATTAAGGACTCTAAAGGGTGCATCTGATGCCAAAACATATAACTATTAGGCCAATCAGAATAAACATAGCTTTTTATTTTCTCAGTTGAAATCAGAATAAACATATCAGCTTAGACCAATTTTGCAATATTTATATGTGTAATAATAATAATTATTCTATCTTTGCATTGGTTAAATCGAGATGCATGGGGTCACTCATTCTTGATCAAATTTATCATATATTTTTATAATAAATTATTATTATCACAAAAGTTTGTTATTAAAAATTAAATCTATCTTTTTAAAAATAAATTATATTTTTATCATAAAATAAGTCTCAAATGAGGATTAATAACTAATCAAAATAACAAATTTTTTTTTGAGGTAAAAAGTAATTAAAATAAAATCACTAGATGAAATTGATTAGTAATATATATAATACCTTTTTCGAGACCATGCATTACCATCACCACAGGAATAAGGGT
>NW_024870588.1:174203-181077 GCF_013358625.1 Macadamia integrifolia
TTTTTAGGGGGGTGAAGGGTGTATATTGAACAGTCATTATTCTAAATGGGATCTAACTCTCTGATTGGACTGTGAAAGGATACTTCAAACATTTGCAAATAGGAGACAAGATAATCAAGAGAGTGCAATCAGTACGTCAAATTATCATGGGTAAAGAGATTCTCTTTCACCCTAGTGATGAGAAAACTCTCTCAACTATAATGTGTTAGAAGGTATTGAAAACCCAATGAAGAAAATGATCCTCCCTAAGGCTGCATTTGGTAGTCATTCAGTTCCAAAAACAACGTTTCGAGTGAAAAACATAATTTTCAGCTTCTGTATTAAAATGCTGTTAAAAAAAAAAAATGGTGTTTGGTAACCTATTTTATGAACGATTCCCCTAGTTGTTTACCTTTTTTGTATTTGGAATGAAACTGAAACGACGGAACAAGGTTTCATCGTTCCATCATTTTGCGTTTGTAGCGTTTTTTCTTTTCGTTTCAAAAAAATAAAAAAAAATACCAAGTTGATACCGAACACTTTATTCCATTTTTTTGTTCCCATAAAAAGGAAAAACGTCAAAAGCATTTTTCTGAATAACTACAAAACACAGCCTAACAAAACCTCAATCTTCGCTATTGTTTGAAAAAAGAGTTTTACTAAAATGCTGGCCTTCTTATAGTCCATTACCTTCTTTTGATAGAAAATGGAGGTGAATCAAGCAGGTTCAAGGGCAAATTTTTTTCTTTATCAAAATGGCTTCTTGTGCTTCTACACTTACCACTTATGGAGGAAAAGAAATATACACAAATGGACTTCTTCCCCTGGATCTTGTATAGTTTTCTTTCTTCTCTTTAATAAATTTTTAATCACTAAGAAGCTTATTCTGGTAACCACCGACCACCTATTTCCCAGCTCTGCTTAGTTGGTGAGGCCCTTGCACTCTTGGTCTTCACTCAACCGTCAAGGTTGGCTAGAGGCATGTTACCCTTAATTCATATTTAAGGGTTGATTTCTGCCGGTGCTTTTTTATGATTCCCTTCCCCCTCCCCTTTGTTGTTGGCTGATTTGGTTGGAATTTTATTCTCTCATTAATAAAGTTTTATTACTGAAAAAAAAAAAAATTTCAGATTCGGTGTATCTTTGATCCTTCAACACGGTCACCATCAGAGATTGTTGCCATAGTTGTGGACATTTAGGCTGCATTTTATAATATTTCTGTTCTAGAAACGACATTTCGTGTCAAAATCAGAATTTTCGTTTTTGTGTTAAGAAATCATTTTTTTTTTACCTAAAAATGGTGTTTGGTAAACGTGTTTAAAAAACAGTTTTTGATACAGGAACGAGGGAATTGAACCGGATTTTTTCTTCACGGAAGGGGTTTCTCAAACAAATTTCACCGACACAGGGATGAGGGAGACCAGTGATCAGCAATGTTGCACTTCAATTCTTCTGAGTTTTAAGGACACAGAGAATGTTTTGGTTCTTCAAACTTTCAAAGAGACAAAAAAGTTTTTGGCCTTGGAGAAATTATTGGGGACATATGAATTTTTTTAAATGAAACGTTTCTCAAATGTTGAAACATGGTTAGCTTTAACCATGTTTCAACATTTCCAATTCCCCCTTCCCCCCTTTTTTTACACGGTTCGTTAAAAGAAAAAAAAAAAAAAAAAAACAAAACAAACATAAAACAAAATGACCTTGGATATAATGGAATTGGTTGCAAAATGAAATGTCTCAATGTTGAAAAACATGGTTAAAAGTCAGTTCCCTTTTCCCCTTTCTTTTCTTTTAACCAAAGATTCGCTAAAAAAAAAAAAAAAAAAAACAGTGAACACCATACGAAAAGTTCTATTTTCTTGTTCCCTTGAAACCAAAAAACACTAGAAACATTTTTTTTTATGACTACCAAACGCAGCCTTAGCTTCTTGACTTGTTTTGAGTTCTATTATTTATTCATAAGTATATCTGAGAATTTTAAATGTTTATTTCTAAATGAGTAGTTTTTTACCCTCATCAGGATCTTTGAAGGTCCTCCCTTGTTGCAGACTAAAGATTGTATGTACAAAAAAAATGTTAGGGTTTATTACAATTCTCCTTTATGGGGGTATTTGCACAAAAATATTGCTTTCACTCACCTTTTGACAAGGCGTGTCAACCCTAGCTCAAAATAGTAAAATCATAACGAACCAACCAAAACCAGCCTGGACATAACCAAAATGAAGCCTATTGGTTCCACTTTGGATTGGGGTATTGTGAAACGAAACTCAAACCAACATGCACCAAAATCGATCGAAACCAAAACGATACTAACACAAAAATATTAAAAAAAAAAAATCATAATTATATAAAAAAACCAAACCAATAACAAATCGAACTGAAACTGAAACCGAATCTTCCCTTATTGATTTGGTTTATGATTCATCAATTCTCACAAACCAACAAAACCAAACATTTAATTCTCTCTCTCTCTCTCTCTCAACCAAGTTTAACGACAAGGGAATCTGATTTCAACGCAAATGTAGGACAAGAACTAAGCCAATCATTTTTCAGATTCGGTTCCCATTCATGAATCACGGTTCGCATTTCTATAAAAAATGCTCCCCAAGGGTTGAACCGCAAATTTAATAATTGGTTTGTTATTATATAAATAATGAATAATAGATCTAAGCTACTAATTGTCCAGCCATCCTTTACTATTCCACTGTGGATCCCAATGGAATTGTATGTTCCTTCCCTTCACCCACGCCATCTCCAAAATTTTTTAAAAAGACCGCTGTCTTTGATTGGGTAGCAAATCTTAAATGTGCAGTTCTATGGATTTGTAAACCATAGTTGGAATTCTTGCCAATCTTAACTGATCCATTCCATTCTCATTCTAAAATTTTTAAACTTTTTTGAAAAAGGATAATGTCCTTTTGCTGCATGGTATATCTCTCTCTCTTTCTGTCTATGAAATGACATATTTACTCCCCATTAGATGAGGAAAGAGATAGAGATGGAGATAGATGTAACAGTATGTGCTATGCAGTTGAACAAGGAACTTAGCCATTTGAAAAATAGTGAACAAAGCAATGAACCAATCAAGGCTCAGTTTGAAGGCATTTCATTTTTTTTTTCTTAGGGCCACAAAGTAGTTTTTTAATAAAAGATCAAATTTAATGGACGTGTTGTTACACCATGAGTGAAATGTTATTTTTTTTTTAATAGAAAAGACTATTTTACCCTTAATATATCTTGAACTAAAACATCTTAAATCTTAGGACTATTTTACCCTTATTACATCTTCAACCCTAAAATCCCAAATCCTGAATCCCGAAATCCTATTCTTCCATCTACAATTCCTTGTCCGGCGAATGTGAAGAGGTGAAAATTTTACAACTAAGGTATGTATAGGTATGTGAAGTGGTTGTAGTCTATGAAGTTCTTATGGCCAGGTTGGTTTAGGTTGGTTTGGTCCGATTTCACTATTTCAAGCTAGGGTTGACACCCCTAGTTAGGGAGTGAGTGACAACAAATTTTTTTTTTTTTTTTTTTGTGCAAATGCCCCCATAGAGGGGGAATTATATTAAGCCCCATCAGGCGAAAAAACACTCATACAACCTTTAGTCTGTAAGAAAGGTAGACCTCCAAAGATCCGGGGATCTCAATTGACTGAAAACACACTTTCCCTTAAGCCATTTTATTTAATGCACTTTTTTATGTGAAATTACAATATTTACCCTCATTGAAAAAAAAATGACGAAAAAATAAAATTACAAATTTTTTGACACATGGGTGTCAAAAAAAAGAAAAACCCTTTAACTTTTTTGAATTAATTCGCATTTACCTAATGGTGACCGTGAAAACTGAAAACTACTCTTTTTTTTTTTTTTTTGGTAGAAACCGTGAAAACTACTCAATATGACATAACTAAACGTTTCAAATGTAAATGTTCTTGTGCCGTTTTTCTAAAGGGCAGGGAACACTGAGGATGTAGCATCAGCAATTTGACACCACTGGCTTTTCTTTTGGTATTATCGCATTCTAATTTTGTGGCAATTTTATCCATTAATCGTGTCTATTTATAGATTATTTTCAATTCAATCTTATATATCATTTTTGTTTTTTTGGTGCTTTCTTATTTTCCTAAGCAACTAGAAAATCATTATTTTCTAACTTGTAAGGATAAAGTAAAACACAAGAGGAAAACCTCGGGGCTACGTACTGATTTTTTCGGAGACTTGTTCTCGACAGACTTCCTACAAAAAACCTGTTGGAGAGATGACCCACATGTAGTTTCTGTCATTCCCATCATGAAACAACTTAGTATACATTTCTCTCTTGCGACTTTATCAAGAGAATTTGGGCTTCGAGCCCATTGGGGTTGCACATTGATTTTTTTTTTTTTTTTTTTTTCAAGCATCTTCCTTTCAACATCTCACTGCGTATTTCTTTAATTCCAACACTATCCCTATCACTTACATAAATGATTTTTTTTCAAATTTTAATAATTATCTGTTAATTTATTTGAAAACACAGGAACTCGATCACCGTATCAAAAGAAAAGCCAAACCCAACCGTTATTTTGAAGAATGCAAGATTCTGGATTAACGAATTATATAAAATGCAACCCCGAGCTTTAGATACCCCCAACTTTTATTACCAGGATACCTCCAATCCCCAATACAAACAATGTCATCCTAGTTTTTCTTTTTTTTTTTGGTAAAAAATGTTATCCTAGTTTGTTCAACGTTTTGTTGATAAAAACTCTAGGTTATTTGGCTGAGCTAATTGCTTATTTCAGAAAAATATGTGTACCTCATTAATGACAATGACAAACCATGTGATAACAAGAGACCATATTGAAACAAGCACCAAGGCTCTACTATTTGGACTGAAGCAAGCTAAAGAAGATGGGATGGCGGTTTGATGACGTTTGGGGTGATGCCGATGATTTCGAACCATTTTGAATTCCTAGTACCACATTGTGGCCTTTGAGCATACCATCTACTTTTTTTATGTACATTTTGACCCCCGCATCATTTTGTTGAAGCTAGGCCTAGCAACAAAGTGGTACTTTTTGCCAAACATTTTGCTTGGCTCCCGTTGTCTACTCATTCCCAGATTAGATGTACAAACACTAATATGGATATTACACCTATAATATAAAGTAGTTTATTTTCTTTTCTCAAAAAGAAAGAAAAGAAAGACCAGAAACATGGACTAATAGTACACTAGGTTTGGACCAATTTGCAATTTGTGAAATGCCAGCCTTGAAAGCTGCCAAGACACACAGGAATGTCCAGCAAAACAAATAAGATTATCCTATTCTGCTATTGCTGAGTAGGTGTCTGCTCAAACCAATCTGGATTAAGAATTTGAAATGAATCAATCAAAATAGATTAAAATCAACCAGATGAATCTGTACAAACTCCACTATGATTGGGAATGCATCTGTAATTGCTTCTATAGAGTTGTAACTACTACTCAAAACCTAGTTGTCACAAAAGATTGTAATTCATGAATAAGAACTTAACCTGATTATAAAATCTAATTAAAATTATGTAATCAACCTGGGTCTGTGGTGGCATCTGCAGGTCGCAACTTCGTTAAAACTCAATAGAAAGTAAAATGGCAAAGGCTATGGTTACCAAACCGTATAAAGCACAACACAACAACAAAACCGCAACCATAAATTGGGAACTCAGATACAAGTCATTTATCTAGTCTTCCACTCAGGATTCTCTCAGTAGCTTCTTAAGTCCCCAATACGAGAAGAAACCACACAACATAGAGAACGCCATCTAAATAAAGATATGTACTTACAGTAATAGTTTGATCAGCAATCATAAACGAAAAGAGAAGTATATAACCATATAGCCAACCATACTTATAATCTCCACAGATCAACAAATATCATCGAGATATGGATGGGAAAACATATTAATAACTTCACTAACCAATAACAGCAATCCTTTTTTTTTTTCTCTTTTGGTTTTTTTTTTTTTTTTCTCTCCTTCTAGTATCATTCTTGAAGAAGCTCACTACGTTTCCCACAAGCTTCACAAACGAAAAAACCAACAAGCCAAAGAACCTGGGAAAAAAACCAGTGGCACCGACGAGGATTAAGATAACCATATTCAAATTTCATTCACAACAATATGCTCATAAAGAAAATCAAGGTTTCTGTCACATATCCTACCGCACATTTCAACAAGGAACTGCCACCCGTCAAGCTGCAATGCTCTTCTGAAATCAACCGCAGCATGAGCGGGCGTTTGTTAATAACTGCACAAAGAAAAACATGGAAAAGTTAGTTTTTGCACCACATGGATACTAAAAGCAGATGTTCTTTGGAGGTGGTGTTCCAAATCTCTATAGCATGTTAATAATTGGCCTAGCCTTCTAAGTAGCCAGAGGATTGACGTACAATGAGGTTGAACAGTTGGTCATGGGTTCTCACAAGTCACAAGGATGCAAAATAAAAACGATGGTAGATCATGGGTTCTCAGGAGGAAGAAAAAATAAACCCCACAATGATCCACTCCCAGTAATTCTAATGTAGAACCCTACAGCACAATATGATCATATCATTCATTCCATTTCTCTTTAGAAAGAACCCAATAATCCAAATATCAAGATAACATATTACACCTCTAGAAAAAACAGCTATTAAGACAGGTAACCTCCAAATCACCCTTCAGCGATTATAATGGATGCAATTTGTAGATACTAAATCTTTTCCAATAATATTCACCATCACTCTCCTGTAACCACCCATCAGGCCAAAAGCATCACTGCATCAAATAAGCTATTTAACAAATCCAGTTGCAAAAAGTCAACACAGGTGGACATGTTCAAGGTCCCAAGTTGTAGGCAGTATGGAGCAAGAGGTCACTTATGTAAAATAACT
>NW_024870588.1:181097-208778 GCF_013358625.1 Macadamia integrifolia
AAAAAAAAAAAGACTTCCTGGTCCTAAAACACGCTACAGAATTTTAATTTGAAGCTCCAAACACCCAAAATTAAGGAAAGAGGAAAGACCCATCAGCAGAATCAGTGATCTAAGCCACCACACAGCAAAGGAAGAACCATAGAATCAAGGGTTGTACCAGAAACTGATTTCTAGTTTTACAGAGTTACCCAGTCACTCCAATGTAAGCTGCCAACCAAAACACAGAACCAGAAAAGATACTAAAAACAGCAGCGAGATTCTAATTTAGTTACCAAATCAGAAGCTCAACATAAGCAGAGAGAAACCTGAAAAAAAATGCTTTTTGCATTTTTTTCTCCCTAACATTGTAACGATTTACTTCCCAAGTTACTTCTAAACCCCTTTCTTATGTTCGATAAAGATTACATTAAGTTTCCTTTTTTATTTCAATAAGTTTGCAAATTAATACTTTCCTTTTTATTTTTCTTTACAACCGGAGCCGAAAGGATTCCTCTTTGCAATAACTTTCTTATTTGAAACTGGACTTTTTCAGTCATTGAATTGGAAAGTGAAATCAGGAATCTACCAAGTTCCCATATATCCTTCCTCCACTAGGAGTTAAAGACTCCTAAATCCTAATCAGTTTTTGACTAATAATATACGGATCTGCCTCTATAAAAACAAAGCAAAACCCCATCGATCAATCTCACTTCAAACCCTTCTGCTCCAAAGTTTCAATCTCTGTTCTGTTCTGTGATCTGATCTGATCTATTCTGTTCTGTTCTGTTCTGTTCTCCAATGGCAACAACAAAATCAGAAACTGCTCAAACAAGCCTTCTCCTTCAACAACAACTTAAAGATCTGTTGAAGCATCCAGTGGAAGGTTTCTCTGTGGGTTTAGTAGATGAAAACAACATATATGAATGGAGTGTTAATATAATAGGACCAATGGATACTCTCTATGAATGGGGTTGTTTTAATGCAATCATGAGGTTTCCTGAAGAATACCCTTTTCGTCCTCCATCATTAAATTTTGTTTCAGAGATGTGGCATCCTAATGTTTATCCTGATGGTGAAGTTTGTATATCAATACTTCATCCTCCTGGTGAAGATCCTAATGGCTATGAACTTGCTAGTGAGAGATGGTCACCTGTTCTTACTGTTGAAAGTATATTATTGAGTATTATTTCTATGTTATCGAGTCCTAATGATGAATCTCCTGCAAATATTGAAGCTGCTTTGCTGGAGAAAATAGGGCCCTAAAAGAGAAAATCAAAAACGAAAAAGGGCAGTCTTTTCCTTTCAGCATCTCACTAACTAAATGAAAGGAAAATGTAAGAAGAGATCATCACTGAAAAGAGATGAAAATGCTCTTCCATCTGTACAACATCAAAGCAGGTAAGCAGGGGGTTTCTCTGTTTCTAACCTATTTCTGCAGGAGCTTGGAGTGTCCGCCGCTGGTCGAGGTGAGCTTGGAGTGTCCGCCGCTGGTCGAGGTGAGCTTGGAGTGTCCGCCGCTGGTCGAGGAGAGCTTGGAGTGTCCGCCGCTGGTCCAGGAGAGCTTGGAGTGTCCACCGCTGGTCGAGGAGGTTAGGGATGATGAAGAATCACCGATTTTCGTTTCCAGTGAGGGAGGTTAGGGATGGGTTTCGAGCGAAGGAGAATGAAGAGATGAGGAAGGAAGAGGGAAGTGACTGTTAGGAAGGACGAAGGAGAAGGACGTAGGAGGAAGGAGGAAGGAGGAAGGAGGAAGGAGGAAGGAGGAAGGGGTTTCTCTTGTGTCTCTCTTCTGGTATTCCAAGAAAGAGAATGAGTTTTAGGGTTCGGTCGACTGAAGTTTTAAGTGTTTTTATGTTTTAAGGGCAAATGTCGATTTTGCCCTTTCGTACTTAAGTCGGACTTTTCATTCAGCGCCTTTTGATCAGAATAGATTCTGATCGTGAGAAGCTTGGTTTTCATGCTTCAAAAAATGAATTCTAAAACTTAAAAAGTGCCGGTTCATTACAAAAAAACAAGAAATTGAACCGGACTCACCATACAACTTTTACTCTATTTCTGTTCCAAAAAAATAAAAAAACAACAGAATTGATTTTTTAGAATGTTACAGTACAGAGCCTAATTGTCCAGCCATCCTTTACTATTCCACTGTGGATCCCAATGGAATTGTATGTTCCTTCCCTTCACCCACGCCATCTCCAAAAATTTTTAAAAGACCGCTGTCTTTGATTGGGTAGCAAATCTTAAATGTGCAGTTCTATGGATTTGTGAACCATAGTTGGAATTCTTGCCAATCTTAACTGATCCATTCCATTCTCATTCTAAAATATTTAAACTTTTTGGAAAAAGGATAATGTCCTTTGGCTGCATGGTATATCTCCCTCTCTTTCCGTCTATGAAATGACATATTTACTCCCCATTAGATGAGGAAAGAGATAGAGATGGAGATGTAACAGTATATGCTATGCAGTTGGACAAGGAACTTAGCCCTTCGAAAAATAGTGAACAAAGCAATGAATCAATCAAGGCTCAGTTTGAAGGCATTTCATTTTTTTTTTTTTCTTAGAGCCACAAAGTAATTTTTTAATAAAAGATCAAATTTAATGGACGTGTTGTTACACCATGAGTGAAATGTTAGTTTTTTTTTTTTAAATAGAAAAGACTATTTTACCCTTAATATATCTTGAACTAAAACATCTTAAATCTTAAGACTATTTTACCCTTATTACATCTTCACCCTAAAATCCCAAATCCCAAATCCTGAAATCCTATTCTTCCATCTACAATTCCTTGTCCGGCGAATGTGAAGAGGTGAAAATTTTACAACTAAGGTATGTATAGGTATGTGAAGTGGTTGTAGTCTATGAAGTTCTTATGGCCAGGTTGGTTTAGGTTGGTTTGGTCCGATTTCACTATTTCAAGCTAGGGTTGACACCCCTAGTTAGGGGGTGAGTGAAAACAATTTTTTTTTTTTTTTTTTTTTTTTGTGCAAATGCCCCCATAAAGGGGGAATTATATTAAGCCCCATCAGGCGAAAAAACACACATACAACCTTTAGTCTGTAAGAAAGGTAGACCTCCAAAGATCCGGGGATCTCAATTGACTGAAAACACACTTTCCCTTAAGCCATTTTATTTAATGCACTTTTTTATGTGAAATTACAATATTTACCCTCGTTGGAAAAAAAAATGACAAAAAAATAAAATTACAAATTTTTTGACACATGGGTGTCAAAAAAAGAGAAAAACCCATTAACTTTTTTGAATTAATTCGCATTTACCTAATGGTGACCGTGAAAACTGAAAACTACTCTTTTTTTTTTTTTTAGAAACCGTGAAAACTACTCAATATGACATAACTAAACGTTTCAAATGTAAATGTTCTTGTGCCGTTTTTCTAAAGGGCAGGGAACACTGAGGATGTAGCATCAGCAATTTGACACCACTGGCTTTTCTTTTGGTATTATCGCATTCTAATTTTGTGGCAATTTTATCCATTAATCGTGTCTATTTATAGATTATTTTCAATTCAATCTTATATATCATTTTTGTTTTTTTGGTGCTTTCTTATTTTCCTAAGCAACTAGAAAATCATTATTTTCTAACTTGTAAGGATAAAGTAAAACACAAGAGGAAAACCTCCGGGCTACGTACTGATTTTTCGGAGACTTGTTCTCGACGGGCTTCCTACAAAAAACCTGTTGGAGAGATGACCAACATGTAGTTTCTGTCATTCCCATCATGAAACAACTTAGTATACATTTCTCTCTCGAGACTTTATCAAGAGAATTTGGGCTTCGAGCCCATTGGGGTTGCACATTGATTTTTTTTTTTTTTTTTTTTTTTCAGCATCTTCCTCCCAGCATCTCACTGTGTATTTCTTTAATTCCAACACTATCCCTATCACTTACATAAATGATTTTTTTTCAAATTTTTATAATTGTCTGTTATTTTATTTGAAAACACAGGAACTCGATCACCTTCTCAAAAGAAAAGCCAAACCCAACCATTATTTTGAAGAATGCAAGATTCTGGATTAACGAATTATATAAAATGCAACCCCGAGCTTTAGATACCCCCAACTTTTATTACCAGGATACCTCCAATCCCCAATACAAACAATGTCATCCTAGTTTTTCTTTTTTTTTTTGGTAAAAAATGTTATCCTAGTTTGTTCAACGTTTTGTTGATAAAAACTCTAGGTTATTTGGCTGAGCTAATTGCTTATTTCAGAAAAATATGTGTACCTCATTAATGACAATGACAAACCATGTGATAACAAGAGACCATATTGAAACAAGCACCAAGGCTCTACTATTTGGACTGAAGCAAGCTAAAGAAGATGGGATGGCGGTTTGATGACGTTTGGGGTGATGCCGATGATTTCGAACCATTTTGAATTCCTAGTACCACATTGTGGCCTTTGAGCATACCATCTACTTTTTTTATGTACATTTTGACCCCCGCATCATTTTGTTGAAGCTAGGCCTAGCAACAAAGTGGTACTTTTTGCCAAACATTTTGCTTGGCTCCCGTTGTCTACTCATTCCCAGATTAGATGTACAAACACTAATATGGATATTACACCTATAATATAAAGTAGTTTATTTTCTTTTCTCAAAAAGAAAGAAAAGAAAGACCAGAAACATGGACTAATAGTACACTAGGTTTGGACCAATTTGCAATTTGTGAAATGCCAGCCTTGAAAGCTGCCAAGACACACAGGAATGTCCAGCAAAACAAATAAGATTATCCTATTCTGCTATTGCTGAGTAGGTGTCTGCTCAAACCAATCTGGATTAAGAATTTGAAATGAATCAATCAAAATAGATTAAAATCAACCAGATGAATCTGTACAAACTCCACTATGATTGGGAATGCATCTGTAATTGCTTCTATAGAGTTGTAACTACTACTCAAAACCTAGTTGTCACAAAAGATTGTAATTCATGAATAAGAACTTAACCTGATTATAAAATCTAATTAAAATTATGTAATCAACCTGGGTCTGTGGTGGCATCTGCAGGTCGCAACTTCGTTAAAACTCAATAGAAAGTAAAATGGCAAAGGCTATGGTTACCAAACCGTATAAAGCACAACACAACAACAAAACCGCAACCATAAATTGGGAACTCAGATACAAGTCATTTATCTAGTCTTCCACTCAGGATTCTCTCAGTAGCTTCTTAAGTCCCCAATACGAGAAGAAACCACACAACATAGAGAACGCCATCTAAATAAAGATATGTACTTACAGTAATAGTTTGATCAGCAATCATAAACGAAAAGAGAAGTATATAACCATATAGCCAACCATACTTATAATCTCCACAGATCAACAAATATCATCGAGATATGGATGGGAAAACATATTAATAACTTCACTAACCAATAACAGCAATCCTTTTTTTTTTTCTCTTTTGGTTTTTTTTTTTTTTTTTTTTCTCTCCTTCTAGAGTATCATTCTTGAAGAAGCTCACTACGTTTCCCACAAGCTTCACAAACGAAAAAACCAACAAGCCAAAGAACCTGGGAAAAAAACCAGTGGCACCGACGAGGATTAAGATAACCATATTCAAATTTCATTCACAACAATATGCTCATAAAGAAAATCAAGGTTTCTGTCACATATCCTACCGCACATTTCAACAAGGAACTGCCACCCGTCAAGCTGCAATGCTCTTCTGAAATCAACCGCAGCATGAGCGGGCGTTTGTTAATAACTGCACAAAGAAAAACATGGAAAAGTTAGTTTTTGCACCACATGGATACTAAAAGCAGATGTTCTTTGGAGGTGGTGTTCCAAATCTCTATAGCATGTTAATAATTGGCCTAGCCTTCTAAGTAGCCAGAGGATTGACGTACAATGAGGTTGAACAGTTGGTCATGGGTTCTCACAAGTCACAAGGATGCAAAATAAAAACGATGGTAGATCATGGGTTCTCAGGAGGAAGAAAAAATAAACCCCACAATGATCCACTCCCAGTAATTCTAATGTAGAACCCTACAGCACAATATGATCATATCATTCATTCCACTACTCTTTAGAAAGAACCCAATAATCCAAATATCAAGATAACATATTACACCTCTTGAAAAAACAGCTATTAAGACAGGTAACCTCCAAATCACCCTTCAGCGATTATAATGGATGCAATTTGTAGATAATAAATCTTTTCCAATAATATTCACCATCACTCTCCTGTAACCACCCATCAGGCCAAAAGCATCACTGCATCAAATAAGCTATTTAACAAATCCAGTTGCAAAAAGTCAACACAGGTGGACATGTTCAAGGTCCCAAGTTGTAGGCAGTATGGAGCAAGAGGTCACTTATGTAAAATAACTTACACCTCTTAATTCCAAGCATAGTTGTCAAGGCGTCGCCTAGACACCGAGCCTGCATGTCCAAGAGTTTTTTTTTGGATGGCCAAGGCGCCTTCTTGGTGTGCCTAGTTTTTGACCCCTCTCCAATGCCTTGGGTCGCCAAACGCTTTGACAACTATGATTCCAAGCCTAAAACCCTTTTCCTTTTTTAACATAACGAATTTTTGAACAAATAAGAAAGAAGTTTTGTTATTGCAACCATCATTCACAATAATTTCCTGCTAGACTCTGGACCACTATAATTCTGTACAGTTCACAATTATTTAAAAATTACTTGAAATAAATCCGAGCATCTCAGCAACAGTATCCTGGACTAGCGTGAGGCCAGCTAGCTAAGGCCACAAACTACACAATAATAACCCCTCTCCCCCTCTTTTTACCCCATTCCAGCAGGTCTTGTGTTCAAGCCTCCCCTCACACATTCCCCCCCTGTGGTAGCCCCCTCCAGGCCCATCCACCTACCCCTACCCCTAACGGCCATAGGCACTCGGTAGGATTGCACACAAAAAAAAAAATTAATTGCATTATAAATACACCATTATATAACCAATTATTTTAAAAGAGACATAACTAGGAGAATACTAGAGAAGCTGAAAACTATTACCTACCTAGCATATCTCTCGACAAATTGCTCCCCAAAGTGCTCCAAACAAAAGCTGGAGATCACAAGGCCCGGATAAGGCCTGAAACACCAAAATATTAAACATTAACTGAAGCTTACAGTGCCAAATGCATGCCACTAATGTTACTGACAAGAGCAACTTAGCTGACCTTAGGTGCTTATTCAAATTTACTCAATCTTATCTATGTACTTCACTGGCCAAAGTTCATCTCCGAATATCTGCAGAGAGCAACCATATCATTCAGAAAAAGAGATGTAGTCAAATCGAATAAAAGTTCAAAATAGAAATAGGACCAACAGTAGCGAAAGGTAGATCATTAGTTAATTCTAGATGTTTGAAGGATAAAATCTTGTGAATATTCACTATAAGGTAAAGCATTTCAATATACCTACGAGGCTTGTTTTGACGTTGCCCAAACTCATCATTTACAAGTTCTGCAAGAAAGACCA
Organism: Macadamia integrifolia; assembly: GCF_013358625.1. Classification (NCBI taxonomy): domain Eukaryota; kingdom Viridiplantae; phylum Streptophyta; class Magnoliopsida; order Proteales; family Proteaceae; genus Macadamia; species Macadamia integrifolia. Next base: position 188,532 of record NW_024870588.1, read on the forward strand.
TTTAGTAAAGCTAAAAGATCATGCCAAAAACAAGGTGCAGCTTCAGAAAAAACCTACAGCCGCATCAAAAGCAACGCAAATTGAATGTTCAAATGCCTTACCAGGTCTCTGAGGATTCCTCCACACAGTATTAGGTTTGCTTGGACTTGTTTCTTTGCTGCACGAGAATTCAACAATAAGGATACTTTTCAAATTTTGAAAAAAGACAGCAATAGACTGGCCAGATAGTTCAATGCTAAGAAACAAAAGAGGGGTGGGGGTGGTATACGAAGAAAGACAAGCTGAAATGAAGAAAAATAAAAGAATATACTACAACAAAGACAATAAATGGCTAAATATTACAAACATATCTAGATAAGAAACACAAATCTTCAGAGGCTCTCAGTCGAGAACGGGTACAAACACCATGCCAAGTTGTTTATTCCTTGACAGCTGACACTGATAGACAATATAGTTTCTTGAACACTCATAATTTAGTCAACTAATAACTACTAGAAACATAAATCTAAAGGACACCACGAAACTGTTTTTTGCTACATAAAATTTGACCATAATTGAACAACTGATTTTCAAGAGCTATTAGTACACGTATTTTAGAAAACAAACAGGATCATGTCAACATCTGTCATCAATTTTTCGAATACAAAGCCTGTTAAGTTGAAAAATACAAGAAAATTGAACTTTATGAACTGGTTAAAAGTAAAGGAATTGCTACTTACCCAGATGGACCCAAGGAAGATGCCTGCCCTGATGGACGAGCACAATAACCACCATCAACACCAAGGTAAGGAGAACAATATGTAGCTCCTAAAGCCCCTGCTGCAGCACCAGCCAAGACTGGTACCCTGAATGAAAGGAAATAGAAATCCATCACCTCTTATATACAAAGATGAACATATTATCAAATAAAAAACTAAAATAGCATCTTTAGCCCAGGAGAAACTAAATAAATTAGTTACCAACAGGCATAAATCAAATCAGCAACAATAATATATTAATCTAACTCAACTTCTTTCTTCTTGCTGATCAGAAACAAGATTATATTAACCTAAATTAATAAGATCATCTTTGTTTAGCATCAAAGAATCATAGGAACACCCCAGGGATGGAGGAGGGGGTAGAGAGAGAGGGATTAACATACCACGTCATATCAGAATTCCCAAAACCAAGTTGTGACTGCGCAACATATCCAGGAAGTGCCATACCAACAGCAGGAATACCACCAGGATGCTGACCTCCAAATTGCATAACTGCAGATCCAAACATCAAAATATTAATAACAACAGAATTAAACATGTTATCAACTCAAATAAAACAATGCGTCATTCAACAGCTGATCAACTTATGATGCAGACTCGAAATAAACCCATAAAAAAATGTCACAATCATATATCTGCTCATATATAACTATGCAGGACCTATCAACAGGTGCACCCACTGGGAGTACAAGCCATGCCCAACAAGAGTTCGAAATGAAAAATTAAATTAATATATTATGGCATCTTTACCAGGCAAAAGTGCTGCAGTGGCAGGAAAGCTTTGATCACCACGAACAACGCCCATCGTCCCAGTGGCTCCAATAACCTGAGCACCATTGTACAGAAAAGACCCTCTTCCACTGCTTTGGATGTTGCCTTTCCCTTTTCCAACTATAGCAGACTTGGACTTACTTGAGCCTGGAGGAGATTCTGATTCTCCAGGTTCAGGAGAATTCCTTGATGCAGCTTTTGGTGGAGAAGAGGCTTGAGATCCACCACCTGCTCGCTGACCCAACTGCTGACTAGAAGCTCGCAAAGACTGGACTGGAATTTGAACAGGCCTCAGCTGAACAGAAGAGGGTTGTGCAGAGACTCTAACCTGGTTAAGAGGTGGGGTTGGCTGATAACTGATCTGTCCTGGGCTAGCTACACCCCTTCCCTGGGCCCTGGAATGAAGAGCCTGAGTTGTAATAATGTGCGAGGTTCCAGAAGCCTGCATCTGCAGATTGCTTAATGGCTTCCCAGAAACTGTACAAACCGACTCATCAATATAAAGCCTGTCGAGACCAGTAGGATCAGCCACATTTTTCCCTCTGAGCAATGCATTGGATTGGGGTGAAGAATAATTATCCTCCATTCCAGAAGGTGAAAGGTTCCTACTGCCATTTCCAGATGGTACATCCCTTTTCTGTGGTACAGAGATGTCTTGATTGGACGAACCAGATGGATAAAATGGAGGAGAAGCAGAACTCAAGCTTGATGCAAAAACATTTTTCCTGGGAGGAACTGGATCTGATTGTACACTTGATGCATTTGCGGGTACTCTCCCTGAACTAACATTTGAAGTTGTCTGACCTGCTTTCCCAGAACTTTAAAAAAAAATGAATGTCAAAATACAGTCTAAAGAATAGAGGGACATCCAGGGAGGGGGGAGTAACAAAGGCTAAGGAGCTTGATATTTTGACTCACTGTTTGTTTCGATTCATTGGAGGCTCAATGTTGTTCTTCGCAGGAGGTTCATACCTTCTGGGCCCTCTCCCTCTCACTGCCTTAGAAGTACGGTTTTGATTGCTACTGTTGTCATAACCTCTAGACCTGCTTCTTCTTGCAAACCCATGGTCCATACCTCGGTTCTTCCCACGACCACGATAATGACCTTTAGATTTTCTCCTCACCTAAACATACAAAACAAGTGAGAAATAATTGCCACCAAACTAAATAGCCAGAAAGAAGTCAATGCAGTTCAGGAATAATTGAATAAAGAATTAATTTGATCCTGGACAAAATTGAAACAAAAAAAAAAAAGAAAAGTACTAGAATAAATGAAATCGGTCAGAATTGTTAAAACTTTCTGATAAGCAAAAGTTCATGTCTGGTTAAGCTTCACAGGGGAGGTCCCAGAAGCCAACTTCAAGGGCAAAAATATGGCTGCAACTGGGAGGAGTTGGTTTGGAATCTTTACCACCTCTCATGTGAGAAGGAGCAGAGGAGACGCATGCTTCTCAGCTTCTCATAAGTTAAGCAGCAAATATTCCAAAACAACTATCCTCGCCTTTTTTGCTTTCAAAAAGCAGGCTTCTGGAAGCCTATGAGCCAGAATCCCATTTGCTTACCCAATTATACCCAGAAGAAGAATAGAAATGCGGTCTAACAATTTCGTCAAATTTAGGAGCTTGTGGTTCTGTTCCACGCAGGAATAATAATATAATTTCCCAGTTCCCACCACCAGAAAAAAATAAATAAATAAAATGACTAGGAAACAAAAATCCCCCAATTGTCATGCAGACAGTATCAATGAAAATACTGACATCTTCATAGTGTGTTTCCAAGGAATTCATCTCTTCAAACTTATCATGCCCCCACTTCCGGTCATCTCTTGATTCCCACAACTTCCGCCCACCAGGAGTGCGCCTGAATGCAGTACATAGAAAATCAACAGTAAGAGCCCTGTTTGGGTAAGAATAAAGTGAAATGAAGTACAAAATAAAATTCAGTGGTAAAATGAAGTAAAGAAACTTCCAATTAGAATGTTTGGACAAAAGGAGAGTTGACGCAAAGTGATATGAAAACAGGGCCCACAATATAGAGAAAGTAGGAGGCAAAAAAAGTTCCAACAAAATATTGGTTGAAAAAATAAAGTACAAATTAGTTTCCATATTTATTATGTGCCTACATTAGTTACACAATTTTTCGAGGTAACAATTATTAAAATATCCATTTCGTTTTTGTTTCAATTTTACTTCACTTCTTTTCACTTCTAACCAAACAGCTCCTACGTGTAGGAAACCCCAGAAACTCGTATGTAAAGGTGACGAAATTATCAACAGATAAGTGGTGAAGGGGAAGATTAGCTTGAAATGCTTTTGACACCAGAAGATATATTGCATCCAAGGGTCATGAGGTAAATATTTATCATATCCACAAAAGGATTTGTGTAGATTTTCACTTGAAATTATACTAATTTTCATACCATCAAGAAAGTTAGCTGTTCCCCATGAAATGAAAAGCCTCAAGTAGGAAATATTTTCCTAGAGTTAAAAGAATTACAATGGGTTCAATCTCTAACAAAGTGCAACCCACTCCCAAAATTTCTCTTCTGTTGCATTTCAGCTTCTGGTGGCTCTTTACGGAATTATGCAGTATTTCTACCATCGTCATTTCACACTAAAACTGATCCTTATACTTGTAATAAAAAAAAGGTTGTCCTGTCACTTTTTCAAGAATAGCTTACATATGGCTCACACAGAAGTTCTTTAACAATATAAAATTTATTTTAAGTTAGAGAAAGCTTTGCTCGTGCAGTCTTTGAGACAATCAAGGCTTGTTGCAGAGTGCATTTATCTTTCAGGGTTATTTGCAGTTCTCAGTCTCTCTTCATTGCCACTGATTCATTCAGATTTCACACTTTCAAGAAATCCATCCAACCCTACCCCTCATTCTATTGGGTCAGCAGTGATACCCAGATATAACATTGGATTTGGCATGCCATCTTTCTTATAGAATTAGAATTATCTAAAGGATATAAGATTCATTCAGATGCTTATGTCACTTGCTTATCAGCTCCTCCATATTATTCCCCAAACCTAATCAGGGGTATTTCTCATTAGTGTATCTGACCAGAAAATGTTTGCTGGTTACTTGGATTATAGATTCAGAATTGACTGTGTATATTGTCAAAACAGCCTCTTGACATTCTCGGGGTAAGGCTGCGTAGTTCTCGGCCCCCGGACCTCACACATGTGGAAGCCTCATGCACCGGGTACGCCCTTTTTTAGTTGACTGTGTATATTGAAACCTGCTCATATTGTTCCACCGATGGCTTAAATAGATTCAATTAACTCTTTGTTCATTCCTTTCCAATCCAACCAATCCCTTCATTGATTTGAAAGGAATACATTTTGGGAACCTCAATCCAAATTTGGAAACGATCCATGACGCTCTTTTTTCTTTTACCTGTTTGTGGGGGGGGGGGGGGGGTAAGTACTAATACCTTACATCATTCAACTAATAATGAAAGTATTCATAAGTAATTCAAGCTGAAACATTGTTGCTCAAAACCTCAGTAACCAAAACCAATGAGAAATCCATTATATAAACAGTTACAAAATGATTCAAGTAAGACATATATTCAAGTTTCAAGAATCACTAATGGAGGATCGGTTTGGTTTTGTATGGTTTGGTCTGGATTGGGTTGGATCAGATTTGGTTTGGTTCAAATTCTGGTTCAGGTCATAGCCTTGGTCCAAGAGATATTTCAGATCTGGTTTTGTGAACCAGATAAGGCTTATCCAATACTTGGGGCCCAGTTGGAAATTTTTAATAGCTTCAGTTCCAAGAATTCCAGATTTCCTAGGTTGGATAAGGTACTCTAATAGTCAAAAACCATAATTTAAGTAGCCTTCTTTTATTTTATTTCATTTTATGGTATGTCTGAGATACTCCACATAGCATGTGTATTATGGGACAGTTTGAAAGTTATTAGTAATCCTTGTTTTTAGGATGTTTAAGTCAATCAAGAACTCCTACTTTATCTTATCATCTTTTATCTATTTACATTTTAGATCAGGTCAGTTTGATTTTTATAAATATATGTAAGGCTCAACAGCCCCCCCCCAAAAAAAAAAAATTGATGATGGAATAGAAGAAAATTCAACAAATAGTGTTTTGTTCGTTAGAGTTTCTATGTTTACAAATGTGGAGTTTACTTTATACAGAAACTACCAATTCTCCCTTTCACTCTCCCCTTCAAATGCTTTAAATGCTCTATATTCCTCCATCTTAAATGCATTAAATGCCAAATCACTTCTGGGACACCACTGAACTGCTTATGGTAATAAAACACTTATTAATACTACTAATGCAAATTATATACATGGACACTTCATATTCTAGGATCTTTCTAGATTTGGCTCTTATTCTCAATTATTTGGGCAAATATATAAATCGAATAAAGAGATTATCCTAGCATGATCACATTATTACATACATTTATTCACTGTCATCTTAAATTTTGAATATATCTTCGAGAAAATGCCAGGAAACCAAAATTCCAAATGCGAGCCAACAAATACGAAAGCATGCTACATCATTAAGCACCCAAAAGGATATGCCATTTTCGCTCATCTATATTTTCAACTTCTATTCTTCGAAACAAATATTGTTGCCAATAATGAGTGTCAAAGTTTATTGTTTGCCTTGTAGTTTTGGAATGTATCCCTCAAAACTAATAAAGCATTAATTTTTGGTAAACAACTAGAATTATCAAAGCATAAAATCAGTACCTTCGACCGCCACCATTGTCTCTGAACCGGTCATCATGCATGTAAAAAGCACCAGCAGTCGGCACAGCGAATGGCTCATTCTCCTTCTTCTCATCTTCCACCTGATTCTGGTTGTTATTTTGAAATTCGCTTGGTTCACCGCTTGATATTCCCCCGTCTCCAACAGAACCCGGCGCTGCGACCTGAACCACGAAATCAGCTGCATCGACATCAGCTCTCCCCTCAAATTCCCCTTCTCCCTCCTCTGTTTCTTCGACTTCTTCTTCTTCGTGTTCTTCCTCTCCCACCTCCTCCTCCTCCTCCTCCTCTGATTCTTCATCATCATACGCAGGTGCTCCACCTTCACCCTCCGATTCACCATCCGAAACGGTCCCAGGCCTAAGATCCTTCCTCAGCGGCTTCTCTTTCTCCTCTCCATCTCCTTCCTCATCATCACTCGCTTCCCTCCTCCGCATCGCCAAGGTCAGCATCGCCTCCTCTGGATCGCTCTCATAATCAACTTCTTCCCCACCTTCGACCGCCATCTACTCTTCAATTAACCTAAACCAGAAATCTCAAATCCAATCCAACTACTCTTCAATTAACCTAAACCAGAAATCTCAAATCCAATCCAACAGAACAACACCCCCAAAAAATACGAACTTTATACAAAAACTCACAACTTCTTAACTAAATTTCTTGATTCAGAACGAATGAATAGAAGACAACCTGGAGAGATTGAAAAGCAAATTTGAAAACCTAAATTTTCTTGATAATCGATCTAGGGTTTCAACTTCCGATCTGGCTTTTTCCCTTCTCATATATAAAACTTGAAAAAAGAGGTTTAGAACAAGCCTTGTTCGACGAGGATTTCGCGAGGTAAGATTTTTATTTTTCGCTTTTTCGTCTTTAAACGAAGAGGAGGTAGTTGTCCACTCCTTTCCTCCTCCGACGTGGCCTCGAACTTCCTTTCAAACGTGACGCAGAAGCCAAATCTATAGATGGATTTGTTACTAAATTTAGGGTAGTTATGGAAATTCGTCAAAAACTTATAAACAAACCAAAGAACAGATGAAAGTCATCACAAATCGTTAAGTGACACGTGGATTTCATCTGTTAAAGTGATTCAGTTAGAATACTAAGATGATGATGAAGCATGTTATAATAACCGGTGGCCCCTATGCTAATCGATTTGAACTGTCCATCCTGAAGACCATCTCTGCTTTGTTCTTATTCAGGTTGTGTCTGGGACTCTGGGCCGTCTGGCTGTCTGCTTTTGCAGGAAATTTTTCCACTCGCGCAGTAGGTTTTGATTTAAAAATAAATAAATATTTGATTCTTGCCAGTAGGTTTTGATTGAAAAGTTTGACTCTCTTGCTTCACGCGAGGAAGGGCTTTGGTTAAACAATCTATTTTGGGCCCATGGGAATTGGTAACCACCTGGATCAGTCCCGTAACTGGTGTTTTGATTGGATGGGTTCTATTATGGTGCGGCAGAGGTGACAATGCATATCCGACAGTTTAGATCTGAAACACACGTCATGTGTTGGGGTTCATGTTCAAGTGCTCTATGCAATTGGATGTGGAATGCCACCCTGATGGTTGTCACATTGATCCATTTTAATTCCCTTTAGGGTTTCAACCTATTTAAAAAAAAAAAATCCCTCCTCGTATAAAAATCGAACAAGTCAAAACAATTAGAATTGGGATCAACCTCTAACGATCTGGCAATATAATCTTGACACTTGGATGGGGGAGCATGAAACATGGTTTGTGCTGTTGAGAGGGGAGAGAGAGATAGAGAATGTTGGTGTAGCATATGTTGCTTGCTTAGAGAGACTAGCATGAGCTACGTTATAATTCCTTTCTCATCATCTGCCCTATGATGAATAGTCTAAGTGTGCGTTGATTGGTGTGCTCCCTTATATTGCAAGCTTTGACAACCCTCTCTTATATTTTTTAAAGAGAAAAAAAGAGTTATGTCTGAGAACATGGCCTATATCAATGCTCTCATGTTTCCATCTCTCTCTTCATGTAAAAGGACATCTCTTTTTTCAATTTTAGGAGATCAGAAAATACAAATGAGAGAACTAGCATAGTTTATGTTCCTAGACACAAAACCACTTCCAACTCTTAGAATCAAGAGGAAATTATCTTCAATCCACATTTAGGACTCATGATTTATTGTAGCATATAAATTGTTGGACCATTGAGGACACTGTTATATTCTTCTATCTGATTGGTGGGTTAATGGATTGGTTGGGAAAGCTTATGAGGGAAAATAATTGGATGCTAAAAGAGATCGGTGAGATGGGTCACCCACTTAAGTACTAGTGCATTACTAAGTACTAATTGATATTAAATGATATATTTTGAAAAACAAAAAATAAAATAAAGATAATTTAAAAATAAAAGTTTAAAGAGAGGAAAAAATCATTCTTGTGTTTTGGTAATCCACATTGATAATGCAATGTGGACTTATGAGTCGACGGTTATTCCAATCGATGGATAGAGAATATATGATATGAATAATGACGTGTTAAATTTTAGATTCAAATTCAATCAAATACCCCATATATGTCTAAACAAGCCTAAGGACTCTAATCGCTACTGCGCACTTTCATGTGTCATGTTTTTTCAAATTTGTTATTTTCCATTTTAGTAATTCTACTTGGATTGAAATTAAACACGTGAGCATATCACATTGAGATCTACTTGTCTACATAATTATTTTGAGTCCATATGATTTGTTACGTAGCAAATATTTAGTATATATAAGCACCAAATAAATGTTATTGTAGAACCAATACCGGCAAAATGCAAGAAGTTGACTGAGAAAGTCTGTGTTATCCTAATATGTTAGAATAAATACTAACACTTCAAAAAAAAAAAAAAAAAAAAAAAAAAATCAATCTATGGTTATATTATATTTTTGTGTGTTATAATTTCAAAATATGTTTTGAAAGCATTCCCTCTCACTTTTTAGCTGCCTTCAAGGTTGGAACTCTTTTTACCTAAAAAAAGAGAAGGTTGGATATACTTTTAAAAAAAGCAAAAGGTTAGAACCACAATTTAGTCTCATATTGCTCATGAACGAGGGTGAGGACTTGCTTATAAATATACATATAATATATGTTCTTTGAAGAGAGCATCGCTCCTCTTTTATGTTCCGGGTTGGTCTGTGGTTTTTTTTCTGGGGTTTTTTTTTCACAAATGCGCGCACGCACGCACGCACCGAGTCAGGCACACACGCATGCACCGAGTCAGGCCAGGACAATGCAGATTTCAGCCAAATGGTTTATTTATTTTGGACATGGGGCACCTATGTTTAAATTTAAATTTAAATTGAAAAAACTGTGCCTTCTCTTTGGAAATACCCATTTGGCCATTTATATGGGGTTTGTCTATTCACATAGATTAAGGGTGTCAATTTATAACCGAAATCAGATATCGATTTTGAAATTGAACCGAATTGAATCAAATTGATTTGGTTTAAATTCGGTTTGAGAATATTAGTATTCATCTCGGTTCAGTTCGATTATAGTTCAGGATACAAGAACCTTCAGTTCAAACTAAATCGAACCGAATTAATATTGATTTGAGTATATGAGTATTCCCTTTTTTTTTTTTTTTTTTTAAGTGTTTTTTTGCAATTTGTTACACATATTCACATGGTAAGATAATTTTAAAGTTAACAATAACCATATTGTCCATAACTTGAGCCCATTAAGGTCTTTGGTCCATCACAATTATGGTCCAAGAGTGGAACCATTTACATAAACGAATTAAAAACCAAGTTACAAAACCAAATAAAAATCATATTACAGAACCGAATTGGAACCAAAACTGAGCCGAACCAAATTAAATCAGCTTGAGTATCCAAATATGAAATCGAGTCGTTCTTGATTCGGTTTTGGTTTACCTCATCATCCCTCAAAACAAAATCGAAACTAAACTGAGATCGAGCCAATTGACACCCTTTAACATACACATCCATGTGTAGGAGAGACCTAAAACCCTTGGTTCAGAATTTTCAAAGGAGCTTAAATTGTGGGCACACATTCCAATTTTCACACCATTTCGTATAGTCACCTTGAAAGGGCGTTTTACCATTATAGGGTGGGTTGGCAACCCATATTCACTCATTCATTCTCTCAAAAACGTTTTCAAAGCTTTCTTTCCTACTGTCTTCATCTTTTTGTTTTGTTGAGGATGGAGCACAATCTTTGGAGTCCAAGAGGTGGCTTAGTTATTGAGTGTAGTACTACTAGCTTGTTTGCCTTATAGTTGGGATTGTTTGATCTTGGAGGTTGATTGACAAGAAACCTAGTTACACCAATAAAGAACATCTACAATCTTAAGGAGATTAATGACCTCTCAGCACAACTCAACATGGTGTTTTTTTACTAAAACAATGTTATAGAATCCATCTATCAAAGTTGGCAAGCACGGGCATGCAATGGGTAGATATTGCTACAACAAATAAATAAATTGTTTTATTCTCTATTTTGGTATTACATTTTACAATAGGTTAGTAGCCCCCTATTCCAAGGGGGTAGCGCAGTTGGTACGCAATGAAATTGGTACGAGTCTTAAACTCGAACGTCCTAAGTTCGACCCCCCACTAGGCACACCTTGGGCCACTCACAAAGGGGTGTTTAGTGCTTTTCACTGCTTTCAATGATAGTTGAATGATTCTCATTCAACCCCGGTATGACCCGGTCTATACAGTTGTAGGGTCAATATGGGCCCGCAGGACTAGTCAGGCCGAAGACATGAATACCCATTGTTAGCAAAAAAAAAAAAAAAAAGGCTATAAAAATCCAGTACTTGAAATGAATGATGAGAAAGTAGAGGAGTAACCATGATTTAGTAAAATGTAAAACCATAAACAAATGAAATATTTAACATCTTTTTCACTTCTTAGTATTGAATTATCTTTGGGCTCTATGAACAAAAACGCGTTCAGGTGAATTTTTTTTTTGATAAAATTAGTATACATTATGATATTTTTCCAAGAGAATATCTATCATAGAAAGTTGTTACCTAGAAAATGTCTTTGGTCAAATTGAATTGCTTAATGAGATAGATAACTTGTCTCCCAATACAAGGTTAGTACACATGACGTGAGTGTTCTAATTATCGTAATTCTATTATCCGTATACTTTTAAATCCAATTTCTAACAATCGAGATTTGATTTCTTAATATGATTTCTTCTTAATCCAAAAGAAAATAAAATTTTAATGTGACTTGGTACAAAATAATGAAGTAACAAGAATGGATTCTATATGTAATCTTGTATGGGTAGAATTAAGTTTTATTCTTATAAAAAAAATAAGTAATTGGAGTATTAAGTTAATGTTCATTTTTTTTTTCTTTTTTCATGCATATAAAGGGGGGGGGGATGATGAATAATAAGATCGATGAAGAATAAAATGAGTCGAGTATGGTTTTGTCAATTCATTTTGTTTTTAAAATACAACTTCAATTAACTTTTTTTTGTGAAAGTGTTTGACTAACTAAAGATTCCCAAATTTAATTGTACTTCATGGATAAAATTTCTTCTACTTCATTTGTCTTCAACTAAAAGGCATGTTTTTTCATACCCCGCTCGCACAAAACCCAGCCGGTGACCAAGTTAACTCTGGTTAACTCACAAACTTATCATGATCAATAATGCAGTAATTGCAATACATCATACATCTACTAAACTAAGATAAGACATGTATTTTCAGTGGAAGACATGTTCATAATAGTACCTGTAATTGTTTCTCAAGTACTTGATACCCAAATTGAGTCATAAAAGTTATATACATTTGGGCCCGAAGGCAAGATATATATACAAAAATATAACAATTTAAGCGTCAAGTAATAAAAATGGAGTACATAAAAAATAATCAAAAGAATCACTTAGGAGTCACAATTGCCATGCAGCACAATCCTCGCACGTGCAATCGGCACCATGCTCGAACTCATCAGGGATCTACTAGTGCTCAGAGGGAAACTCCATAGTGGGACCCGGCTCCTGATCTCCAGGCAGGTAACCTGCAAAATCACCTAAAAAGAGTTGTGCACCTGGGATGAACTCACTAGCCCAGCAAGTGGAAAAGAAGACCACACAAGGAAAACTACACAAACAATCATAACACATATGCGCCTATATGTATGCAATTTATTTTAATCCTATTAGTCTAACAACATTACTAGGTCATAGGCTATGTGCTACTCACAACCACAGTGCGCGTATGCCCCAGGTACAAGCCGTGAATCCCACCATTGGTACCAGAATTTAAAAAACAAACCAACTCCTGGTAAATTTAAATGACAGAAAGTAAATGGATGACTTCACCCAAAATAAAAGCAGTATGATCTGTCCTCTGAATATACCATTGAGGTTACAGACTGTCCTAGCGATCAGCTATGCATACTTCTAACCGCTATAGGAGTTCGATAATCGTAACCCGATGCTTCTCCCAATAGTAACCCAACATGTAAACCTCTGTTAGGAAGGATCATAACACAAAGGGATGTATAAATCCTAACCGTATGCTTCTACATGAGCAATATACGATTATATGATGGCACCGGCATCCCATTCCATGAGCCACCATGCACTCGTTTCTAAGCCCACTATGACATCTAAAACCTAGCATGCATATCATATCTAAATGAGATTCCTCCGTCACATACATCAAGACATAATGAATATTCAATTATAACACAAAGCATAGCATATTATGTAAATACACGTTCAAATGCGTGATATGACATTTGTGATGTCTAGTCTACACACAAGTGATATGATGACATGGCTAGACTAACATATGTTAAATAATGCATAACATTCTGAAATTAAATCAGAGTCTACTCCTCACTTACTTGTATATATACACGGTGCTTGTACCTGGCACGTAAAAGATCCGATGTGTGGGTATGCGTATAATGAGTATAACTTATTATAAACATAATGGTTTATCATTTCATTATTTTGGGGTCAAAATCATCATGTTTAAACACTAAAATTGGGTTTAGAATCATAAATGGGGGTTACCCATTCAATTTGGACCCATTTTGGGCATTCTGAAAAGACAGGTGAGCATCATTCTAAAAAGACAGGTGAGCATGAACCAAAAACAGGTGGGTTTCATAGACCACCGGTTTCATGCTCGCCAGTTACACCAGAGCCCAGAAATTGAGTTCTGGGAACTCAGGTGGGCCAGAACTCAAAAATAGGTGGGCATGAACCAAAGTCAGGCAGGCTTCATAGCCCACCGATTTCATGCTCGCCAGTTACACTAGAGCCCATAATTTGAGTTATGGGAACTCAGGTGGGCCAGAACTCAAAGACAGGTGGGCATGAAACACCCCCAGTCTTGAAACGAAGTTTTTCCCTCCTTCTTCCCCATCTTTTCTTTAGCTTGGAAAACTCATTTGGGGTTGATCCGATGACTCAAATCACTCATCTAAGGTCTAATCATATATCATCAACCTAGATCTAAGATCAAATCAAAAGAAAGGAGATTCTTACCTCTTTCTTAAGAACACAAATGAAATCCCAAATTTCACTTCTTTTGCTTAAAAACTTTCAAATACTCTAGATTTTCACCAACACTCCTTCTAAATCCTTCAAAATCATTGTACATACCTTCCGTTAGTCCTTAGATTAGATTATCCATGTAAGAGTAGCAAGATCCAAGTGGGTTCTTTTCCAAAAATAAAAAAGAAAGTGTAAGAAATGGGGTTTTCCCAATAATCCTTGGAATGTAGACAATACCTAATTCAAATCAAAGATCTCGATGAGCTAATCATTAATCCAGGCTCAAAATACCAAGACCCAGCTCTGGTGAAGCTCTACGATCGATTCCCCTTCTTCTTACGTCTTCTTCTTCCTCTTTTTCCTTTCTTCTTCTTTCTCTCTCTTCTTTACTCTCCCACCTACCAATTAGCATTAATAAGGGAAAATACCATAAATGTCACCCCTTTTATACCTAGGCCCCCAAAAATATCTTCTAGTCATAGGTGGGCATTCTCAGGTGGGTATTCTCAGGTGGGTATATCTCAAGTGGGTATATCTCATGTGGATATATCTTAGGTGAGTATATCTTAGGTGGGTATATCTCAGGTGAGCATATCTCAGGTGGGTATATCTCAGGTGAGTATATCTCAAATGGATATATCTCAAGTGAGTATACCATTCTAGTAAGCCCATTGCTAGTGTTCCACTTGGACTTCAATGGGGACAAACCCGTACTTATAATTAAATTGCATAGGCACCCAAAATTACTAGCACGTACCCTTATTTCTTGTACATGGCCTCGTAGTGCGTGCAAATGTAAGACTAGGGTGCATATATTACACTTGGTACCTGCTCGGTCTTGTCGGGTCAACCCGAGTTCAAGGTCAGTCTTGCTACTATATTCCATATGGTACTTGTGTCAGTTCGCTCTGGTTCAGCCCCTATATGATCAAACCAAATCAATATGAGTAATTAGACCGGATTTAGAAAGTAGGGTATTACATTACCCCCCATTTTTGAAAATTTCATCCCCAAAATTATAGTACTTGATTGTCCGAAAAGATGAGGATACAAAGTTTGAATATCATCCTCTTTCTCCCAAGATGCCTCTTCGATCGGGTGGTTGGCCCATCGAATCTTCACAAAAGTGATAGAGTGATTGCGAAGAGTTTTCACCTTTTGATCTAAGATCTCAGTCGGATGTTCTTCATATGTCATATCAGCTTCTAAGTATTCCAGTTCCATAAGTAGCACGTGGGATGGATCATGAACGTACAGCTTCAACATGGACACATGAAAGACATTGTAAGACATTGTGAACACTGCTGAGGGAAGGTGGTAATGCCAACATGTACACTACTACCCCAACTCGCTTCAAAATCTCAAATGGCCCAATATATCTCGGACTTAACTTGCCTTTCTTGTGAAATCTTCGCAGACCTTTGGTAGGAGATGTTTTGAGGAATACTTTCTCTCCCTCTTGGAATTTTATTTCCTTCATACGGCTATCTGCATAGCTCTTTTGACGTGACTGGACTACTTTAATTCTTTCTTTAATGATATTGACTTTATCATATGGCATCTAAATCATCTCTGGTCTAAGTATTCGGCATTCTCCTACTTCGTCCTAATATATAGGAGTTCTGCATTTTCTACCATATAATGCTTCGTATGGAGCCATCCCAATTGTAGCTTGGTAGCTGTTGTTGTAAGCAAACTCCATAAGAGGTATATATTTTTCCCAACTGCCACTCATTTCTATGACATAGGCTCGAAGCATGTCTTCTAATATCTGCATGGTCCGCTCAAACTATTCGTCTGTCTGTAGATGGAAGCCGTACTCAAGTCCAATTGTGATCCCAAGGCTTGCTGGAAGCTCTTCCAGAATCATGAGGTAAACCTCGGGTCTCTGTTTGATACAATGCTCACCGATACACTATTTAAGCTTACCACATTATCCATGTAAAGCTATGCTACCTTATCTATGGTATAATTAGTACTGATCAGAATGAAGTGAGTTGTCTTAGTAAGCCTGTCAACTACTACCCAAATTGCATCTGTTCTCTTGGATGTACGTGGTAGTCCGGTGATGAAGTCCATTGTAATGTTATCCCACTTCCATTCAGCTATTAGGAGCGATTGAAGAGTGCTAAAAGGTCAATGTCGTTCAGCTTTGACTTTCTGACATATAAGACAATTTGACACATACAAAGCTATTGTGGACTTCAGTGCTGGCCACCAGTAGTGTTGCTTTAGGTCTTTGTACATCTTGGCACTTCTAGGGTGAAGAGAGTACTTAGAACTTTGTGCTTCTTTTACTATTTTGTCTTGTATTACCTCATCACAGGGTACACACAATCTGCCCCGAAACAATAGTGCCTTATCACTGGCTAATGTAAAGCTAGGGTCATTTATTGTTTGCTCTTGAATCTTCTCTCTGATCCGTTATAACTTAGGATCCAAAGGCTATTTCATTATGATTTCTTCCCTGATAGAAGAGTGTACCAGTAGAGCCGCCAAGGACATAGTCAACTGTTGAACATCATCTGTCTGGTGCTCTAGTTCCAAGGTCACTCCCTCATACAAGAGGATTTCATCCATTAATATCGCATCCTGTATGAGCTCTGGACAGACAACTAGATAGGAAAGTGATATAGTTTGAGCTTTCCGATTTAATGCATCTACCACTATGTTGGCCTTCCCTGGGTGATACTGAATATCATAATCATAATCTTTCATAAGCTCAAGCCATCTCCTTTGTCTCATATTCAAGTCTTTTTGGGTGAAAAAGTACTTAAGACTTTTGTGGTCACTGTATATTTCGTACTTTTCACCATACAAGTAGTGACACCATATCTTTAAGGCAAAAATGACCACTGCTAGCTCTAAGTCATGGGCAGGGTAGCTCTTTTAATAGTTCTTCAACTGTTTGGACGCACATGCTACCGCCTTACCGTGTTGCATAAGTACACAGCCCAATCCGACTTTAGAAGCATCGGTATACAATATCATTCCACCTGTGCCTTTAGGAATAGTCAACACTGGTGCTGACACTAGTCGCTTCTTCAGATCTTGAAAACTTTCTTCACACTTCTTTGACCAATCAAACTTTATACCCTTCCTAGTCAACTTGGTCATTGGTGCTGAAATCCAAGAAAAGTTTTCGATGAAGCGTCTATAGTAACCTGCCAAACCCAAGAAACTTCTAATTTCTGTTACACTCTTGGGTACCTCCCAGTCCACTACGGTTTTCACCTTATCTAAATCCACTTCAATTCTGTTTTCATACACCATGTGTCCTAGGAATCCAACATGTTTGAGCTAAAATTCACACTTGCTGAATTTCACATACAACTATTGCTCTCTTAGTCTCTATAGTACCATCCTCAAGTGTTTTGTATGTTCTTCTTCTGACTTCAAGTAGATGAAGATATCATCAATGAAAACAATGACCCACTTGTCAAGAACATCGTGAAAAACTCGGTTCATCAAATCCATGAATGTTGTTGGTGCATTAGTCAACCCGAAATACAACACTAAGAACTCATAATGACCATACCGAGTTCTAAAGGTTGTCTTAGTTTATCACAACTCTTTATCTTGAGTTGATAATACGCGGATCTGAGGTCAATCTTTGAAAATATTTTAGCACCTTGTAGCTAATCAAACAGATCATCTATGCATGGCAATGGATACCGGTTCTTGATGATTAACTTATTCAATTCCCGGTTATCAATACACATGCGTAGGCTCCCATCTTTCTTCTTAAAAAACAACATTGGAGTACCCCAAGGTGATACACTTGGGCGTATGAATCCCTTCTTCAGCAAATTCTGCAACTGTACTTGTAATTCTTTTAATTCTACTGGTATCATTCTGTACGGAGCCTTTAACATCGGGGTAGCTCCATGAATCAAATCTATAGCAAATTCCAACTCCCTGTCAGGTGGTAGTTGAGTCAGATCATCTGGAAAGACATATGGGAATTCTTTAACCATCTCTACTTCCTCTAGAGGTGTGACCCTTGCATCTAAATCAATCACCAATGCTAGGTACCCCTAACACCCATTTTTCAACAATTTCACCGCTTGCAGAGTGGAGATGAGGACCTTCTTAGCCCACTTTGTCATATCCGCTTGATATATCAGTTCCTTCCCTTCATTATCGATCAGCTTGATCTGCTTCTCAGCACACATCACTCTTGCTTGATGTGCTAATAACTAATCCCTGCCTAGTATAACCTCAAAGTTTTACATGTTGAACTTGATGAGTTAGGCATCTAACTGCTTTCCACTGATCTCAATGACGCATGGCCCATATACTTCCTTCAACTGTGAATTTTTGCATGTAGGTGCACTAACTATCATCTTATGCTCTAGTATCTTGGGTGTCATGTCAAGTTTCTCAACAAATCTCTTTGATGCAAATGAATACAAAGCCCCTGAATCAAACAAGACATATGCTGGTATACCTGAGATAGGTAGGACACTTAATACAACAATGCACATAAATAAAGTATGTCATCAATATTTACCAGAAAGCAGTTCTCCAATTAAATCGTACCTGCTACCACTTCTGTGCTAGCTTTAGCTTCCTTAGCTGACAAAGCATACATCCTTCCTTGTGGTTGACTCTTTTGAGTAAAAGTAGGTATGTACTCAGAAGGCTGATTGGCTGGTAAGGCTGGTCGGGCTCGACAATGTTTAACAAAAGGCTCATATGAATGGCAATTAAAACAATGGTTCTGCAAAGCTTGAACCAGAGTAAAAGCTCTCTGAGCCCACCGGCTGAAAATATGGTGCATATACCGGATGGTACGGGTAAGGAGGTGGCATTATATATGGAGGTGTACCTTGAGGTAGTATGGGTGGTGTACCTCCAACTTGGTTCTGAGGGTTGATGCCAAGTGGTGTACCTCCAACCTGTGCCCCCGACACCAGGCCCACCAGTTGGACCTTATGGAATATCTACCTGGGGAGGCTGACCTGGTAGTGCAACATACCATTGTTGTTGTATAGCAGTCATAAATGCCTACTATTGCTGGAGAATCAGCTGATGGAGAATTTGATTTGATTGTTGAATCAAGTTCTCAACATCACCAGAGATAAGTACTAGTGGAGGATCAAGAAGTGTAGCCATAAGTGGATCCTCATGAGCCACATTCTGATCAATTGTCTCTTGGGTTTGTGGGTTAGGTACTTGCCCTGTAGGTTGAGGCCTTTTATTGATTGATGGCCTACCAACAGGACGAGGACCCCGAGGTGTACCTCGAGTGACACCCTCGGATTTAGTGCGTACCATAGCTAGTGTACCTAATTTGTATAACAATTTTATATAGATTAGTATTACAACTCATTGCATAATTGTTCGAAGCTTAGCATGCAACCTTGTGCACTTCCAATCCAAAACAATTGAAGAAACGTGCACATAATAATTCAAACTTCAAATTTGTATCTCATTATATGTGTCGGCCGAAATCTCCCCTATAAACTCATAATTTTCAAAAATGACCTTTAAACCCACCAATGCAAGCCATATAGGACCCACGGGTGACATAGGGCAGCCACTGCCAAAATTGTCGGGCTAAAGATCGGTGGGCATGGCTGCCTGAACCCCGTCGGTTTCATACCCGCCATAGTTGCCCGAGACCTGCGTTTTAAAGGGTTTAAACCCCTATTTTTCTACCTATTCTCTCTCCGTTCTCCTTCACTTCAACTCAGGTGATTCTTGGGCGATTCCATACGACTCAACTAGTCGAATCGATGCAACGATCCATCCAAGTTGTATTCTCCCTCCTACAATCATCAAGGTAGGTTCTCAAACCCTCTTTTTCTCTCTAAAATCCGGGTTTATCCCTTTTTGATTGAAAAATCGTCAATGTGGTTGGAACTTTGGTTTTTTTCCTTCTATTTCTTCCATGGAAAACCATTTACAAGCCAATGTAGAGCTTAGATTATGGTTTCCAAGTACTTTGATCTGTAGTACTTTGATCTATAGAATGGAAACTTTGGAGAAATTTCTCCCCCTTTTTTTTTTTTTTTTGCCCTAACCATCGATTTTGGGGCTTTAACTGCTCATTTCATCTTCTCTATGTAATTTTAGCATTCCATTTGTGCTTTCTTTGTATCCATTGCAATATTGGGCTTCTATAGTGTTCACTATTCACTTCATTGCATACTTTGCCCCAGTTTAGGTGGCATGGTTGTTCTCAACCCTTATATAGATTTGCCCAAAGGAGAGGGCAAATATATTAGGGAATTTTTAATACCTAGCCATTCTTGAATTCATTGTTTATATTTGAATCCAAATTCCTCAAGCATATTATAATCATAAATAATTGTCTCCATTGGAATGTAGACCTTTCATTTGGCTAGCCTCCCAAATTTGAAATTTCCTACATGCTTGGTAAACTTGTTTGAAATCCTTTCATTTCTTATTTCGAACCCAATAGTGATATGCTATCTCTTGTTTAATCTAGTACCGTACCTTGTG
>NW_024870588.1:211816-251441 GCF_013358625.1 Macadamia integrifolia
CAAGCATACGATGTAGCATACGTATATACCTTAAAATACGGATATAATACCTGTTTTATCCGTACATAGCCTTATGGTAGGTGCACGTACACGGTTTGGGCACTCCCGTCTCTTCTGGCACTGGCTCGGACTTGTTGGGCCAGCCGGTGTTTAAGGTCACCCGTGCCATCATAGCCCATAAGGAACCCGTTCTAATATCCTCTGGCTCGGTTCCTGCATGGTTAAACCGGTTCAATCGCGAAATCAGACCGGGTTTAAGAAGCGGGGTATTACATTAATGGTAGAGCCTCAGGTAGCCAAGGAGCAGGGGGAGGGTGTTCCCATAGATGAGGATGAGTAGGATAGGGATGACGGAGACTATTTCCCGTATCAGGAGGAGGGTTTCCATAGGGTACCTGATCATGAGGATATTAGAGAGGAGGAGGTGTTAAAGGAGGTGCCATTGGATATTAGGGCAACAAATCCAACTATTCCTGAAGCTGGGGGTTCTAGATCAGCCAGAGCTAGCGGCCCAGATATCCCTAGTGCTTCTGGCACACAGGTCTCAGCTCTTCCACCTACCGGAGAGGCATCTGTCCTATAGGACCTACTATAAGAGTTTAGGACCTTCAGAGAAGGTCAGGTTGAGCTCAGAGTTCAGCTTGGAGAGAGTGCGGCCAGGGAGCAGGAGCTTCTTATGAGAGTGGATGAGAACACCAGTAAAGAGCTCCAGATGTGGAGGCAGTTTGGAGAGATGGAGTCCAGGTTTCAGCGACTCACCTGGGATATGTACCACTCTTCTAGGGTGATCTCTGTGGATGTCCGATGCGTATAGAGGAGAGTGGTTCACCTCCATGATCATTTCACTCATTGGGACACGCGCCTTGGCATCGACTCCAAGGTTCACTTAGGAGTGCCTTTTGATGTCTTTAGTGATGACTCTGACTAGTGTTTTAGGCTGGTGGCCTATTACCCTCTTCTGACCTTTTACTTGTCATTCTTACTTGACTTTTTTAGCTTTATTTGATAGTTTTAACTATTTTGGGTTTCATAGTTGATTTTTCTGCTTTACTTACGTGATCAGACTAGTATAGCCTTAAGCAATGATGGCATCTGCCATTCATTTTATAATTTATTTCATTTGTGTACTTAAAGTTTGAATTATGATTTTGATAGTAATTGTAAATTTCAGAATGGTTTGCTTATATTAAACTGCATGGTTTGATGGTGACTGTGTCGGTCACCATATGTTATTCTCATATTATTTTTGTTGTCTATCAGGTTTCGTGTTGAAAAATTTTTTGTTTTCTCATTTTACGCTGTATGCTGTCAAAATTTTGTTAAAATATTCGCTAACAAGTGAATTCAATTATGACAATTTCGAACTAGTTAACCAGAGTTCATATTATCAATGCATACAAGCCATGAAATGCAAGAGTTACAAAGTTTACATTTAATTAAAGCTTTTTTAACTTTTCATAAGGTTTTTATCTTCACCCACCCCAGACCTATTATAGTTTCTATGGGGTCTAAGCATTATGTTGTAGGCAGGTAGAGTATCGTGCTTTGATACCACTGTTGTTACACTCCACTCGCACAAAACTAAGCCTGTGACCGAGTTAAATCCGGTTAACTCACAAACCTACCAGGATCAACAATGCAGTAACTGTAATATAACATACATCTACTAAACTAAGATAAGACTTGTATTTTTAGCAGAAGATCTGTTCATAATAATACCTATAAGTTTCCCAAATACTTGATACCCAAATTGAGTCATAAAAGTTATATATATTTGGGCCCGAAGGCATAATATATACACAAAAATATAACAATTTAAGAGTCAAGTAATAAAAAGGGAGTACATAAAAAAGAATCAAAAGAATCACTTAAGAGTCACAGCTGCCATGCAGTACAATCCTCACACGTGCATTCGGTACCGTGCTCGAACTCATCAGGGATCCACCAGTCCTCAAAGGAAAACTCCACAGTGGGACTTGACTCCTGATCTCTAGGCGGATAACCTATAAAATCACCTAAAAAGAGTTGTACACGTAGGATGAGCTCACTAGCCCAGTAAGTGGAAAGGAAGACCACAAAAACAGTCACAACACATATGCGCCTATATATGTGCAATTCATTTTAATCCTATTAGCCTAACAATATTACTAGGTCATAGGCTATGTGCTACTCACAACCACAATGCACATATGCCCTGGGTACCAGCCGTGAACCCCATCCAGTGATACGTCCATAGGGTTGTCGGAGAAGGCCCACCGTTGGTATCGAAATTTAAAATACAAGCTGACTCCTGGCAAATTTAAATGACAGAAAGTAAATGGGTGACTCCACCCAAAATAAAAGCAGTACGATTGGCCCTCCAAATATACCATCGGGGTCACCGATTGTCCTAGCTATCAGTCGTGCGTACTTCTAACCGCTGTAGGAGTTCGACAACCACAACCCAATGCTTTCCCCCAATAGTAACCCAACACGTAAACCCCCATTGGGAAGGGTCATAGCACAAAGGGGTATATAAATCCTAGCCGCATGCTTCTACATAAGTATAATACGATTACATGATGGCACTGCATCCCATTCCACGAGCCACCATGCACTTATTTTCAAGCCGACTACGGCATCTAAAATCTAGCATGCATATCATGTCCAAATGAGATTCTTCCGTCACATACATCAAGACATAATGAATATTCAATCATAATACAAAGCATATCATATTACGTAAATGCACATTCAAATGCGTGATATGGCATATGTGATGTCTACACATAAGTGACATGATGACATGGTTATACTAACATATGTTAAATGATGCATACCATTCTGAAATCAAATCAGAGTCCACTCTCTACTTACTTGTATATGTACACGATGCTTGTACCCAGTGCGTAAGAGATCCAATGTGTGGGGATGCGTATAATGAGTGTAACCTATCATAAACATAATGGTTTATCATTTCACTATTTTGGGGTCAAAATCTTCATGTTTGAACACTAAAATTGGATTTATGATCATAAATGGGGGTTACCCATCCAATTTGGACCTATTCTGGGCATTCTGGAAAGACAGGCAGGCTTCATAGCCCACCGGTTCCATGCCCGTCGATTACACCAGAGCCCAGAAATTGAGTTCTAGGAACTCAAGTGGGCCAGAACTCAAAGACATGTGAGCATAAGCCAAAGACAGGTGGGCTTCATAGCCCACTGGTTACACCAGAGCCCATAATTTGAGTTCTGGGAACTCAGGTGGGCCAAAACTCAAAGACAGGTGGGCATGAAACACCCCCAGTCTTGAAACAAAGTTTTCCCCCTTCTTCTCCATCTTCTCTTCGACTTGGGGAACTCGTTTGGGGTTGATCCGATGACTTAAATCACTCATCTAAGGTCCAATCATGTATCATCAACCTAGATCTAAGATCAAATCCAAAGAAAGAAGAAGATTCTTACCTCTTTCTTAAGAATACAAATGAAACCCCAAATTTCACTTCTTTTGCTCAAGAACTTCCGAATGCTCTAAATTTTTACCAACACTCCTTTCAAATCCTTCAAAATCATTGTACACACCTTTCATTAGTCCTTAGATTTGATTATCCATGTAAGATTAGCAAGATCCAAGTGGGTTCTTTCCCAAAAATCAAAAAGAGGGTGTAAGAAAGGGGGTTTTCCCAAGAATCCTTGGAATGTGTACAATACCTACCTCAAATCGAAGATCCCGACAAGCTAATCATTAATCCGGGCTCAAAATACTAAGACCCAGCTCCAGTGAAGCTCTACGGTCGATTCCCCTTCTTTTTTCTTCTTCTTCTTCTTCCTCTTTTTCCTTTCTTCTTCTTTCTCTCTCTACTTTACTCTCCCACCGACCGATTATCATTAATGAGAAAAAAGACAATTAATGTCCCCCCTTTTATACCTGGGCCCCCAAAAATATCTTCTAGTCATAGGTGGCATTCTCAGATGGGTATTCTCAGGTGGATATATCTCAGGTGAGTATATCTCAGGTGGGTGTATCTTAGGTGAGGATATCTCAGGTGAGTATATCTCATGTAAGTATACCATTCTAATTAGCCCATTGCTAGTGTTCCACTTGGACTTCAATGGAGACAAACCCATACTTATAATTAAATTGCATAGGCACCCAAAATTACTAGCACGTACCCTTACTTCTTGTACATGGCCTCGTGGTGCGTGCAAGTCCAAGGCTTGGGTTCACATATTACATTTGGTACCCGCTCGGTCTTGTCAGGCCAACCCGAGTTCATGGTCACTCTTGCTACCATGTTCCATATGGTACTTGCGTCAGTTCGCTCTGGTTCAGCCCTTATATGATCAAACCAAATCAATATGAGTAATTAGACCGGGTTTAGAAAGTGGGGTATCACAGTTTATTTGAATATTTTATTACTTGTTGATTTTACCTGTAGATTTTCCATTTATGCGGATTTTATTTGAAAATGAACAAATCTTAAAATAACTCTTAAATATTATAAAATGGAAAAAAAATTAAGAGATATCATGTAGTCCAATCATGGTTTCAAGTATTGATTTCGTATAAGCTATATTAGCCATATCGTATCCATATCGGCTAAGACTGATCCCTGATCCTTGACCGATTCAGATCGATTACTGTATCATTTCAGGGGTAAAACAGTAAAAAAAGTATTTTTTTCTAAAAAACAAGATGCAAAAAATGATCGATATGCACCAATCCTCTCCGATACCAATCTGGACCAGATTAGTATCAGCAGAGATTGATACCAGTACCAATACCAAGAACTAAATCAATGAGTCAAATGCAATTTGGAAAGGGGGCTAGACGGCTAACTCAAGTTTCGTCCAACATTTTTCTTCTTCTTCTTATTATTATTATGTAGAATTTCATTGCATGCAATGGGTAGTCAAACCTAGTTAAGGTGTCAAATAGGGGTTAGTAATGCTTGTAAAATATATATATATATATATATATGCCATATTTTATAATGGGAGAGGATTTTCCACACTGCTGCATGTGGGAAGGAATCTACATGCTGCCACTAATAATGGTCTGAAAAAAGGTATTATTCATGTAGATCCCACATTTTCATGGTAGAAAAAATAAACCTAAAAGGCAGCATGGTCCGCACGCCAAGACATAATGGGGGCGAAATGACCGACCCACCATTATGAAAGATAGAAATTCTGCCCTTATTGATGCTTCTACTAGTCCTCCTGTTAACCCACACACTGATGTAGGGCCTACGTTGCCTTTTAAGGAATCCTCTCACAAATAAATAATAAAAAAATACAAGTGTGGGGTCCTCACTTTTTGTGAGAAGATATAAGAAAGAATCGCCGCATGGACAATATCTAGATCTTTTCCCCTTTTATAATAATGTAATAAACAAATCAAATTTTTTGAATTTATTTTTTCTGATCTTGAGATTGAACCAAAAAGCCATCTAATAAATATAGGTGGCAGTTTGATGTGTTGGCTTAGGTTAATCTTGCTTAGACTAAAATATTTCTATACGTATATATTAAGGGAGGATTATGCACAAGATTTTTGTGACAAAGCTATCCTTATCTCACGGTGAATATCTATGCCAAATATTTGCGGCATAAATGTCTTCAGTGTTTAAAAATATTTTGGTTGTTTCATGTAGCGGTTTAGTCGCAATAAAGTTGTCCCTTCTATGAATTGAATGACGTGTTTATCATGAAAGGTTTATTTAATAATCAAATTTCATAGAATTTTAGGATGTGTCCATTAGTTAAACTTTATTAAGGTCCACTTATAAATCCATTATGTTGACAAATTTGATTTGTGGATAAACAAATTAGTATATCAAAGTTTCTTAAAAGCGAAGAACCACTTGTATTATGTAATACCAAAAACTGCCCACATACAATCACATTTTTACTTGTGAGTGTTTGAATGACACGTCTTTAGGTGTATTAGAGCTTGACACATTTTAATTGTCACTTGTCTTATTCCCAAAAAATCTTTATAATAGGATATAAAATGATTTCAAGATTGGTGAAAAGTGATATGTCATTATGTTATTGTTATGCACATTTTTCGAGTTCACATATGGAATGACATTCATTGTCACCTTTATTGGAAAAACATTATGGTCATATAAAAGGAAAAAAAAAGTAAGGTTACAAATTATTAACACCTTATTTGAACTCAAAATAAACTTTACCCTTAAAATAAATAAAAAATCAAAATCAAAATGAACGAAAGGGTTTCGTTTCCGGACTAGATCCTCTCTAGCATGCCAGCTTGTTCAATTCTCATTAGATGACTGGTAGGCCCTGGGCACACACCTCTAGCCGTCAGATGCGCGTAGGGTAAAGTGGCACCCTAGAGTGGATCTTATTTTTCACATACAATCATATATGTACACTACCACGTTTTCACCTTATAAGATAGTAGAAGTAGTATTACACAATTGTCATTTCATGTCTATCTAATAATTGGAGAGAACAATCGTACAATACACTTTCATATACAAAACTTTTTGCATAAATAGAATGAGAAAATGTTATAACACTAGGATGTGAAGAGATGCTTTTCATCCAATGTGATTGACACTTGAATGGCGAATGTCATTATTAATTGCATCCCCAAAAAAAGAATATCATTATTAACTCTTGGTCCTATTTATGAAAGTATGAAATACCAAAAGGTCAAATCCCTGTAGATTGAGAGGTTCTCTCCTCACTGTGGGGTGAAGGGAAGTAAAGTCCTGAATAGAACCTAATAAAGATGGATATTGGATAGTTTATATATATCACCTAAGAAAAAATGTTCATATATGTAAGATCGAGTTTCCTTCCACCCACGGTAGATGGAAGATCAATTTAACCACTTTTTTTAGTAGGCCTAAATTTAGTATCATTAAATCTGTAAAAGTGGTTGAATATATACTCGTTCACTAAGCGGCGAAGAAAAAGTTTGTCCTATATGTAATGTAAAATGAAGAGTACAAATATTAATAGTTTCTTCCCTCCCTGGGCCTGAAACTAAAACGGCTCCTACCCAGTCATGGATGTGTGAGGGCTATTATTTGTGGTATAAAAAACTACATGTGGTTCCTCACTTATAGCATAAGCGATAATATTAAATACTGAATTTTATAACATGCAGTCATTGTTTGGAAATTTGATGATGAAACCATAGTTGGAAGATCAGGTATTTTTATTCGACTTATCATTTTCAAAACTTGATGAGTTGGGCAAGTCAAACTTGATTAGAATGAGTCATTTTTTATAATACATCCATTCTTCTCCTTATCCAAGTGACAAGGGACTGGACTATGATTTTGTCATAATGAGAAGAAAAATTGGGCTAGCATTGAAGAGAACAAATAAAAATCAAAGGGCGAAATTCAGGATATTCCTAGGAAGTGGACACATTTTTTTGTTATAACCGTTGGATTTCTTCTAATCCAAATGCCCTCCCTACAAGCACTTTTTTGAACGTTAACAGGACTGGCAAGGTAAGTTGTTTTATTCACTACAACTCGTGGAACATGGAGTACTTACTGGGAACTTTTCTTAATACTCACTCACATGGAAATTTTCAAAATCACTCTTACTTCTCAAAATGATCAATGGCGTTGCATCATAACCAACAATGGAGACTATTCCACCCGGGCTAGGGCTAGATTTATTAAAACCAATTCTAGCAACAATAATCATAGCTTAATTCAATATATTCCTAGAAAGTGGTGGAATTTTTTTTGAAAAGTTAAAATTCTTCCCTGAAGAATTCTGCACAATAGGATGCCAGGCTGAGCCTTATTGGGAAGATGGATGAACATAGATATATCTTGCATGTTTTGCAGTCAACACAGAATCTATTCATCACCCCTTCTTCTTGTGTGAATTTGCACAATACATTTGGGCAGTTAGACCATTGGATCTACGATTACAAAACATAAATCCAACATCATTTGTGTAGGTGGTAAAATACTTCTTTTAACATCAAATGGTTCTCAATCTGATATGGTATGGTTTTTTAATGTCTTTGCTATTACATTATACTTCATTTGGAAACATATAAATGAGATAGTTGCATCTAATGCCAATCCGAATCCCGCTTTAGTCTTGACAAATATTACTAATTGATTTGCTCATCTTAATTTATATCTCATACGTCTAAATGAGTATATCTTACTCAACACATATGGTCCAGTTAGCTTGAGTATAGTTTTTCATATACCTTTTTTGTCATACCCAATTTTGGTTTGTGCTGATTTAACTAATCTTTTGGACTCAACTTCAGGATGGGCGTATGGAATTCTCTTCCAGGGTAAGTTTAGGTTCATCAACACAAATTCTGTCACAGCTACACAAAGAGAGGAAGTCGAGGTAGAAGGAATCGTGGCAGGCTTGAAGATGGCAAACAACAGAGGATGGAATATAAATGAAGTTTGGTTCTCAACTATGAAGTTACTTCATCTTATTCCACAACCCACCAAAGGGGCTTGGCCACTCCTACATTTTGCTGCTTCTTCACAAATTATTGATCTATCAGGTTCTATAACATTTCACCACAAAGAAGCAGCAAGTTGCCCAGCTATGAACTACATACTATCTATAGAATTATCGATGAATATATATGTAGGGTAAATTGTGTACCATGTACAACTGATGTACCTAATTATGCTATCTAATATTAGTTTTCTTCCTTTCATAAAAAAATTAAGAAATAAAAATAAAATCAAAGGGTTTTGTATGCTTATTTGTCGATCAAACTTATAATGTATGATTAATATCTGGCTCAATAGAAAAATGAGACAAGTTTCACATGATTTGGGCAAAAACTTTGAATCAATAAAAATTCGGACCGTCTCGGATATGTCTTGTCATTTCTTAAATCTAGGCAAGTCTTCAAGACTTATGATCATGTTTTTTTTTTTATTTTTTATTTCAACTATGAATGAAATTACAATTCCGTTTTTGGAAGAACACTACCACCACCAAAGTTCAAGTAAGTGTAATTTGACAATGATATTGTTTTTAATGGATTTCGATTATGTTAGAATAGTCTGACACTCGGACATTGATCGAAAATTGGCCAAAATCTTCCTGAGCCCTAGAATTCGCCAATAACAAAAGAAAAAAAAAGGGAAACAATTGAAATTGAATCCAGCTGATTCTGAAATCGACAATCCGATTCCAATTCCTCAAAATAACGATCATCTCATCCATGGATTTAGGTATGTGTATCATATTGATATGTATTGGTGTAAGTGATGATTGATATTGTACAACACTGATACAAATCAGTGGATATAGTCTTTTTTTTTTTGGGTAAAGGATCAGTCGATTTTGTCAAAGTGCTTCTTTCGATTAATTTACTGAAATCAGCCCAATACATCCGATCGTATCAGCATCAGTATATAGTATAGTTGGCAACCGATACCATCCGATACCGAAAACTAAAATCTTGATGACATATCTTTAAGGATACCTTTCAAACCAGCCGTGGGTGCATGATGATTTGGTCCTGCCTTAGGTTGCAATCCCACATGTGAAAGTTAGATTAATTTTGATTAAGATTTTGAATTTTATTAGACAGTTTTTGCTTAAGCAAATGATAATGACCTTTCAGCTTTCCTTTTAATACATCAACAAATTGTGGGCCAGCCCACACAAACCCCACGAGTGGGAGGAGGGGTATAATCATGACGTTTGATGTCAAGATTGCTGGCTGACCACGTTTACTTTGTGGGCTCAAAACAAGGGACCCACAAGCTAAAGTCAAAGCCTCGAACCATGGGGCTCAGTTAAGCAGGTAATAGCTAATAACCAACCAACAAAGGAAAGAAAAAAAACTAGTAAGAAGCAGCCCCTCCATATTTTGGGCTATTCAGATCCATAACGGACTACTTAAAAACTAAGATGGTTGGTTATGAATGGATTGCCTTGCCGATTGACGCATGAATGATTGATACATACCATGATTAAGGAAAAATAAAGGAAAATAAAAAAATCAAAAAAGTAAAATATATATAAATTAAGACATCGATAAAATTGATAACAGTCAATACATATGGTACAATTCTGATTGACAGGTACCCGACTATACACATTAAATCAATAGTTCTATGGGAATCCTCTTTTTTTTTTTTTTTTGAACACTCAGTTTTTCTTTATCCACTGGAACTGCAAATTCACTTACAGGGGTGGGTTCAAATGTGCTCATTTTTTATTGTCCAAGGTCTATGGTTGAGGACACATAAATAGGTTCAAAAATTGGTTGAACCGGATGATTCTCTAAGTACCATAGAATGAAAAAACAGAAATAGAAGGCCGAACAAGCCTAGGCCAATCTTGATTTGGATTGATTCCAATCGGCCGATTTATGTGCATTGATTCCTAACAGTTCAATAAACCCCAATACCATACCAAACGGTAAAGATTTGGTTTGATCCGAGTTTTGAACCTAACATTTTGGTTGGTCTGACCGGTTTGGACTGAATTTTGACATCCCTGGGCTACTTATTGCTATTAGTGAAAATTGAAGACCTTTTTTGTCATTATGCAAAACCAAACTTATATACGAATAAAAACCAAATTTATTGTTAATATGTCATTAATTACGCTAAAAGTCAAGTTAAACGAAGGTGGAAGGACATATGGAAAGTGGGACCACTGTACGGGTGGCACTTTACCATGTGCGTCTCGATGCGCATCTGATGAGTATAAGCTGTTGTTCTCTCTCCTCTAAAATTTGAATAAATTCCAATGGGCCCACCATGAGGCCCCTGATCTAATCTTATTCCAATCCGGGCCTGAGAGACTACTTACCTCGCCGGCCCATGACAGTCGTTAATGCTTAATTTTTATTTTTATTTATTATTACGTGCATACCAGAAAGCGTGGACACGTGGACAACCTGAATCAGGGGTATTTCAGTCATTTAATCTACAATGTCGGCGCGGGAGTGCTTCTGACAGGAACACAAAAGTGTTCGGTAATTAACGATTTTACTTCGTACGGTTTTTAGTACTATAATTTGACTATTCACGTGACAATATTCATTTCACCGTCGGATTGGCATCTTCGGATACGAGTTGGAACACGGATTCCATTCTAACGTGGAGGATCACTTATTCTGTCAGTGACGATTGCTTGACACGTCAGATTTCTATGTAAGATTACGTTGATTTCGTTAAAGAAAGCAAAGTAAAGCTTAGTAGTTTACTATCGTGAAGGACAGTGATCGGGGGCATTTATGTAATTTCGATAATGAATTATTCCTCTCCGAACCGGCAAAAACCGGTAGTCCACCGGTAAAACCGGCGACGTTTCCGGGGTGACCACAGCGAAGACAAGAAGTGGCTTCCTCTCTCCGTCGCTTTCTTTGTTTCTCTCTCTTCCAATTTGGAAAAGAAAATAAAGATTTTTCTGTACAGATCGTCGATTCTAAACCCTAAAAAGTCTCAAAATACCTGGAAATTCATGCATCTGGTCGATCTTCGTTTTTGCTCATCATCTCCATTCGAGGATTTGTTCAGCGCCAGCTAGATTTCAGGAGTTGAATCGCTTCATACTACTACAAATCAGGTCTTAGCTGGATCTCTTTCTCGTTCTACTCTTTTTTCTCCCCCTGGGTTTATGACCTGAATCCCTGATCAATTCAATTTGTCTTAGCTGGTTTCGGCGCTCTATATTTTCGGATCCGTTCTTAGATCTTAGAATTCGATGCGGATTTGGAACTTTGAGTTGATTTTTATGTCTTAACTAGTAAAATCTGTGTTAAATTTCTTTTTTTGGTTGATATTGTGGATTTTGGTTTCCAAAGTGGCATATTGATCGGAAGATTCATTTTGTTCCCCTCAATTTTCCTTATCCTTTTTGGTTTTTAGCAAATCGCAGTAGAATTTGAGGAGTCTGACGAAAAATGGCAAGTCGGGTGAAGGAAGACGAGAAAAATGAGAAGATCATCCGGGGCCTGCTGAAACTTCCTGCGAATCGGAGATGTATGAATTGCAACAGTCTGGTATGCATTATCTATTTCTGCATCTCCTTTTCTGTTGTTGTTATCTTGTTCTCTTAATTTGAGCTTGGAGCGTTGCAGTTACTAGTTTTTTAGTTTCATTTCGTTGTTGCAAAATTTACCGGGAGATCTACAATTGCAGTGAAGCAAATATGCAATGTATTATGAATTCCGTTCGTATTTGTGTATTAAATTTAATTTTAATGGATTAATAAGCAAGAGGGTAAGGAAATCGGGACAGCAAGAACAATTGGAGCTTTTTGGAATAAGGAAAGTATCTGTAATCAATAATACCTTTCCCCTTCATCAGTATAAGGTGCAATTGAAACTCTAGGCATTTAAAGCCTTATGTGCGAAAGGTCAAATCTAATATTTGAAGAGAGAGAGAGAGAGAGAGAGAGAGAGAGAGAGAACAGGTCTGCATTTTTCTTATAAAGATCGAAGAGTAGGACAATTTTGATGTTTCCCTGCTACTTGTGTTTGTCATGTCGTACTTGATTACGAGGATAAATTTTAAAACAATCTTGGGTTCGTGATTCAGTTGAAGAATTGTTTACCTGGTGTGACATGAAAAGCCACTTTACTTGCTCTAACATTTCTTTTATTTTTTGAATTATTTTGCTACTCAGGGACCTCAATATGTTTGCATTAACTTCTGGACATTTATTTGCACAACCTGCAGTGGGATACAGTAAGTGCAAATGATCTTCTGTGTGCACCAATATGTTGCTATTTTGTTTCTCTTTCAATTCTCGTTTCCACATTCTACATAATCTAATTGGGCATCTGGTACGTCATGAGTAATGAGGTTCTATTTGAGATTGTAGCCATGAAGAAGATTGTTACTGTCCACTGTCCAGGGCAGAATCTTGATTAATTTTAATAGGGGCAGCTGCATTCAATTATTAATTTCAAGGAGAAAAATTTTCTGTTCGGTGGAACAGAGATGTGACAGCGTGGTCTGGAACAGTAGACCACAAAAATAGAATAAAATCTCCCCCCTATAGGATGAAGTGACCAAACTACCCCTAAAATGATGATTTCTATCCTTTCCATGCCCATAGACTACCGTGGTCTGTCAGACAAGCAAACCTTTCCCTAATTTTAGTATCCTAGGTGCAAATGGTTGTGCTGACTTAAGTTTTATGATTTGTTTTGAAAAATAATTACAGTCGGGAGTTCACGCACCGTGTAAAATCAGTATCAATGGCAAAATTTACTTCACAGGAAGTTAGTGCTCTTCAAGGAGGGGGAAATGAGGTACAGTTGCAAACCTGTTGATTGATTTGGCTTCCCCCTTCCCCTTCTTTTCAATTTCTGATCCTTAAATTATACTAAATGCTTATCCTTAATTATACAGAATGCTAATCCTTAATTATCCTTCTGTACTGTTCATTTTCTTAAATTAATTGTTTTGGTTTTCACAGCGTGCTAGAGAAATTTACTTCAAAGAATGGGATGCACAGCGTCATTCTCAACCAGATAGCAGGTTATTATTGTAGCTATTTTATATTTTTGAGTGATGTTAGCAATGGATGAGATTTTGACTCGAAGGTTTGTTTCCAGTAATGTTGAGAGACTCAGGGACTTCATTAAGCATGTTTATGTGGATAGAAGATATACTGGTGAGAGGGCTACTGACAAGCCTCCTAGGGTGAAAATGGTAAGCTGAGTTCAGCCTACAAGCCATTATTCTTTTCCTTAAATAATTTAAATTTAAAGTAAAATAAATGAACGATGAGTTGTGGTGTTTGATTTGACTATAATGGAAATAATGGCATTTCTATATTTCTTTTTATAACTTTGAGCTTTGTTTAGGCATTTCCCCAACCTGTCTGGTCTGATACTTGATCAATGCGATGGGTGTGAGATTCTCTATTGCATGGACTCACCCATGTTTGCTTGTGCAAAGTTGAGATGGATTCCAACTGTGACGAAGAGGTTGTTTTGAATGCCATGATGTTTTATTTATTTAGGATCTCCCTTGTCCATTCTTGGCATGGTCAGTCTGATGGGTAACCTAGAAAATGGCCTTTATAGGCTGCTATAACCTACAAATTTAGCATTTCTGGATCTTGTCAATGTAGTAATGATGGAAACCATTTGAAATGTCTGGTCCTTTCATTCATTAAAGCTGTTACTCTTCTGTATCAACAGGGTGATAGGGAGGATTCTAATGAAAACAGAAGGTATGATACATATCGTGGGGGTTCTCGTAGTCCACCTTATGAGGATGCATATGAACGTCGATATGGTTCTGGTGGTAGAAATGATGACAGAAATTTCAGATACGGTAAAGATGAAAGGAGAAGTCCTGGATATGATCAACAAAGTCAAAGGCATGGTGAATACAGGAGAAGTCCTGCTCGTTTTGAAGTGGTTGATGATAGGTTTCGAGATGATAGATTTCCAAATGGCCGGCGATTTGAAGACCGCAAGCTTTCTGATGGAGAATCCAAGCTAGATGGTAAGTCACCAAACCATCAAAAGGACTCACCAAACCATCAAAAGGACACACCAAACCATCAAAAGGACCTGGATGCCTCCAGTCCTCCTATGGTACGTCCTGTAAGAGAGATCTTGGGGGAGGATGTTCCCCCTCTTCGGGTTGGCGAACCTCCTAAAGAAAATGGTAAGAAGGTTGTGGATGGCTCAGCACATACACAGGTGAAGTTCCATCTTGGATTATGAATTTTGACTTGTTTGTGTTTTAGAAAATGCTTCTAGCATTTCTTTGGCCATTAAAACACCTAGTGTAGCACAAATAAGATGATTGGATGTTGTTCACTAATTTTGTTATTTTTTCATGTTATAAATAATGGTTTGAATACCACTATGTTTATTTCATTTTGCCTTTTAGCCATGATGATTGAAGTTGTAATAGCTATTTGTCTTTGTTGAACGAAATCTTGCTTATCCCAGAATCATGAACATCTGAGACCTCCACAATAGTTGGTTAACCTGTTGAGCTTGGGTCCCATCTTCAAAAATCTCTGCATTCTGCTGTGTTTTCTTGGGACTCTTTAAAATCTGTGTTCTGCTTCAATCACCAAAATGATTCAATGGGATTGCATAATGGCCTAGGTCAGCCAGTTTCCTTCTGCCAGAGCCCTCCCCCCCTCTCTCTCTCTCTCTCTCTCTCTCTCTCTCTCTCTCTCTCTCTCTCTCTCTTTTGAGTTCTATGGATTTTCTGATATACTGTGAATAACTGACTAGGCTCCTCTTTTTTGGATTACAACTTTTTTGACTGGAACTCACTCAGACTTGTTGCCAACAACCTTATATGATAGGACTTGCTTAAAGCAGTGTGACTTTGATCCGTGTACAGTTTGTAGCACAAAACTGCTTGCTGATGTATATTGATATCAGCAATGTTTTCACATTGACAAACATATAACCTAGTATTTTTAGTTGGTCTTGATCAGCCTGATTTTAGTTTACGATTAGCTTGTTGGATTTATTTTCTCTAGAAGGTTTGGACCATAGTTATTAAGGCAGTGAGGTGGCTGAGGCGTTTGAGGGTCTTTTATAGCACCTTAGCGATAAGGCGTCGCCTTATTGACTCAAGCATTCCTGTGTAATTTTTTTATAAAACCATTCTATTGTACTCAAATCCTAGTTGAATCCTACTACTCATATGCTAAATAAATATTAAATGTTCATACTCCTACTACTCATATGCTAAATACATATTAAAGGTTCATACTTCATACCAATGTAAGATATTCATCTTCATCAATCATCAATTACCATTCATC
This sequence comes from Macadamia integrifolia, assembly GCF_013358625.1. Taxonomy (NCBI): domain Eukaryota; kingdom Viridiplantae; phylum Streptophyta; class Magnoliopsida; order Proteales; family Proteaceae; genus Macadamia; species Macadamia integrifolia. The sequence continues at coordinate 227,566 of NW_024870588.1, forward strand.
AATCATCATCATGATGATCATAACATATTAACATATAATACAAATACATAATTATGAAACAAAATTATAAATATAAAGAAAAAAGACTTTAAATATACAAGTATTCATTACTAATATGTAAGCGCCCTACTTTGATCAATCCCAATAATGTTCAACTGTTAGGTATGAGTAACACACAGCTGACGCAAGGGGAAAGAGAAACACAGCGTCACTATCACGATAAGTCAAAAGAGAAGACACTATCTGCAAAATAAATTTCTGGAAAGCAGACCTGGTGGAAGAATAGGAATTAGTTGTGTTTGAAGAAACTGATTCTGCTCATAGTAATTGCGTTTTGGCCTCAAACTACACTACCAGAATTGCCTCTTTGTTTGAATACACCACCCACTTTTAGGACCAAAGGTTCAGGAATGAGGGAGATTAAACTCCTCTCCCTCTGTCTATTCTACCACTCAAAACAGAGTATAAACAGTAAATACAGAAAATTTCAAACTACTGAGGTAGTATAAGAAGGAGAAATCGAATAAACAGAAGAAAAGAATTATGGGACAAGAAGAAAGAAGGGGAATAAAGGTAAGGGTGTGGAATGATTGTACTGCATCAGCAAGAGTCTTGCGACTCTCGCGGTCTCACCGTAGGTAAAAAAAAAAAACTATTAAGACTTGAAATTCGTAAGACTATGATGAACAAATGAAGATGAAAGAAGAAGAAATAAGGAAGAAGAAGGGAGAGAAAGAAGAAGAGAGAAAAAAAAATTCTCACAAAGAAGATGAGAAAAATCAGAAAAATAAAAAAATAAACAACAATATACCTGGATAGAGGGGAAGGAACCTTCCCCAGAGGCTGCCAAAGAAGAATCGAAGGAGGAGGGACCACTGGAGTGCTTCACCGTTGTGGAGCAATTTGGGGTTTTGAGAAAATATCGTGTTTTTTTGGTAGAGTTTTAAGTCATTGGCTTTTGATCCACTGTATCTCATGTGCATCAAAATTTATGCACCAGCCAATCATCAAGTCTATTTTGGAATATTCATAAATCAGTTGTAAGAACAAATCTTTTTTTAAAAAGCCCATTAAGCGGTTGCCTTAGGTGCCTTATAGTGCCTTACAGCATAAGGCGGCCGCCTTTCATACCCAACATAAAGTGGCTTACTGTCTTAACCTCTCTCGAGCGCATTAGCGCCTTACCAACGCCTTACCATCGCCTAAGAGTTTAATCTCCCTCATTCCTGAACCTTTGGTCCTAAAAGTGGGTGGTGTGTTCAAACAAAGGGGCAATTCTGGTAGTGTAGTTTGGGGCCAAAACGCAGTTACTGTGAGAAGAACCAGTTTCTTCAAACATAGCTGATTCCTGTTCTTCCACCAGGTCTGCTTTCCAGAAATTTATTTTGCAGATAGTGTCTTCTCTTTTGACTTATCGTGATAGTGACGCTGTGTGTTTCTTTGTCCAACTATGGTTTGGACAAATATGACAGCACTAGGTACATGTTTTTCTTCTCTTAATCAAATTTCCTTTTGTTAGAAAGCAAGCTTCAGTTGCTAAGATTCTCTACTGTTTTGAAATTTAAAAGCTGTGTATTTGCACTTCTTTTATAGGCTTGGTTTGGTGTTCTGAAGTCTGACAAATTGTGCTAAAGGCTGATCAAGTTTCCACCTGCTCCAGAGGCAGATATATGTTTCAATCCCCAGACTTTGTCAGAAACTAGATTGTGGCAGTTCTCCAAACCTGGTAGATATAATTATATACCTGAAGTGTGAATAATGTGACACAACCTACTTTACACAAAAGAAAAGAATGAGAAATGATAAAAACATATGGACTATGCATTAAATTGTGCGATTCTCTATTGAAACTTGTGGAGGGTTTGACCCTCTTCTTTTTCAGTGAATCCAATATATCATTTTCTTGTGGAGGGCTTGGTTAGGTGTTCTGAAGTCTGATAAATTGTGCTAAAGGCTGATTCAAGTTTCCACCTGCTCCAGAGGCAGATATATGTTTCAATCCCCAGACTTTGTCAGAAACTAGATTGTGGCAGTTCTCCAAACCTGGTAGACATAATTGTATGCCTGGAGTGTGAATAACATGACACAACCTACTTTACACAAAAGAAAAGAATGAGAAATGATAAAAAAATATGGACCATGCATTAAATTGTGCGATTCTCTATTGAAACTTGTGGAGGGTTTGACCCTCTTCTTTTTCAGTGAATCCAATATATCATTTTCTTGTTGGGCCAAAAAAATTGTTGCCTGCTAGCCATCCCTTGGTTTCAGTAGGCGACTTGATTGACTGATCGTTGCACCATTTGCTGGAGGAGAATGACAGACTGGACTCCTCCCTGTTAATTGACTTAGACAGATAAAAGACAGGATTGGCAACTAGGTGAGCTGGTGGTCTATAGGTGGGGCTTATGGAGGAGGTCCTTAAACTCCTGAATCAGGGGGCCAAATAAAAACATCCTGGCAAAGGTTTCGAAAGGAGGAGAAGAAGAGTTGAAGAGGTTGCTCTTTATCTGAATAAAGTTTGTGGGGCATTGGCCCTTTGGATTTGAAGTTTCTGGCAGCAAAGCCTTGTAGTATTTTGATTAATTAATCTTTGTGGTGTAAGATTTATTGGTTGAAGTGTTGAAGTTTTGTCCGTTATGGTAAAAGAGGGAGGATTCTGTGGAAAGCAATTCTTTTAATTTTGGTTTAGGATTTTGGATGAGAGTAGAATAAGAGAGGTTTTGGCGAGTACCATGGGCCTGTTTGAAGGATATGCTCTTACATCCTAGACCGAATGCTATTTTATCGAATTCTGGGATTTGAACTGATTACTGCAAATTTTCTTCCTGCTCTTACATTCTACGTCTCTCTCCCCCTATCTTGTGAGCCCATGCCCGTGCATCTTCTTTTTCTCTTTTCCTTCAGTTACTTTGTTCACTAGAAATTGTGAGTTGAGCTATTAGGAGATACTCAGGACCTACAGGAATAGAAGCTATTTCCCCAGTCCAAAAGTTAATTTTCTGTGGCACTTGAGATTGCCTATTTATCCTGGATCTTGTGGGCTGAAGTTATTGTGTGCTAGATCTGAGAAATTGAGTCTATTTGGGCTTTGTTATTCAAGTGGAAGTTTACTTATTTACTTATCCTTCAAAGGGTTCTTACTGCAGAGAACTGCATCTTCCAGTAGCTTGGGGACCCTTGATGGAACTTTGGTGGAACTCAAAAAGGCAAGTACTGGAAGCTTGATTGACTTCAATGATGATCCTGAACCTCCTGTGGCTTCAGTTGCACCACAACCACAACCACAACCAACACCACCACCTACAATGCAGTCAGTTCCACAGCCAGCAACAAGTTCATACCCTGACAGCAACGATTGGGCTTCTTTTGCTTTTGGTACACAAGAAAAGGTTTCTCAGGTTCCTTCAAATGTGAACACTTTGGAATCTGTATTGTCTCAGTTGGCAGCTCCACCAGCTCTGCCCATAAGCAATACGTCAGCATTGCCTGGTAGTACTGGTGCTCCATCAACTGTACCTGTAGGCAATGTGTCAATGTTCCCACCTAGTGCTGGTCTCGCAGCTGCTTCTCTAGGCATCTCAACATCACATGGTTATGGTGCTCCAGCAGTTGCGCCATCAGGGAACATGTCAATGTTTCCTGTCAGTGGCAATGCTCCAACAGCTGCACATGGAGGCATGATGTCGGGTGGCGGTAATACCTTTGTCAAGGCTACTGATGGGGGGCCGTGGCCAAATGGGCAGCAGCATCAGTATTCTTTATTTTCTACCTCTGATAGTCAATCTGCTGCTCATCAGGCCATTCCTTCGGTTAGCGGGGCTCCAAGTAATCAGGTAAGACATAATGTTGTTTCTTTTCTAATGTTGCTGTTTTGGTAATCATCATATACTCATTATCACCTACAGTAACATTATCATTGTTAATGGGGAAAAGGTTTTCTAAAGTGGATCACTTAGAGAAACTTCTCTACATGTGTCTTATTTAGCCACATGGAAGGCTGATGTGGCCATTCTCACTGCTGTGTGGATAGAAGGACTTCATTAGCCACATGGCAAAGTTGATGGCTTGACTAACTATGTGGCTCAAAATTAATTTGGCCTTTCCTCTTGGATCATTCGCTGCCCAGCAATTATTGCAACTTTGTTCAAAATTTAAAATTTTTGGCCACTTTTATTAATGTGCCAAGCTCTATCTGGGATGAATGGTGGAAGCTATCTGTGCACAAAAATTCAGCTCCATCCGAGCTGCTTGTAGCAGATTCCTGACCCAGGTAGAGAAGCTTTTCTAGGTGACCCACTTACAGAACCTGTGCTGCTATTGTTGTTGCAATTTTGGTGTTAGTTGTTGCCTTATGCGCATTTCTTCCCTGCAGCTTCCAGCTAACGGAGCTCCAAATAACCAAGTAAGATTCGTGACTTGGATTTTTATATTCTTCTTGTTATTGTCACTATAGTGCCTTTTGGTCATATAGTTGTAGTTGTATCCTTATGTGGTTTTCTGCTGCAGCTCACTCCTTCAGTTAGTGGAAACCCATCTAGTCAGGTAAGACTCATGATGTAGCCTTTTCTATTATTGTTATTTATTGTTGTGTCATGGTAGGTAGCTGTATAACTTCTTTCCTTATGTGTATTTCCATGCTGCAGCTCACTCCTTCAGGTAGTGGAGCTTCAAATAATCAAGTAAGAAACATGACATTATTTGGTTTTTTCTATTAAAATTGCTGTTATCATGGTGGTTGAGTTGTTGGCTTATCCCCCCTCCCCCTCTTTTTTAATAGCAATGGGGTTCCTCAGTTCCACCAAATGTGCTGGGAACTTTGAACACTCTAACTGCTCAACCATCTCAATTAAAGCCGGTCCAAGATGCCAGTTCTGGAGCTTCATTACATCCTGCCCTTGTGGAAGGAAAAATGAGTGGAAGAAAAGAACTACCACAAGTAAGAGTTTTCCTTTATGTTGTTATATGGGTTATGTTCTCATAATTTTTTATTTGAAGTAATAATGCCAATGTTTTACAGGACCTTTTCACCTCAGCCTATTCATCAGTTCCTACAGTTCCAGGTTGGCAAACTGGTCCACGTCCGGGAATGGGATTTGGCATGCAATATCCTACTGCAATGGTATTTGACATTGAGACCAATTATTGTGTCAAATTGGTTGGTTTTGTGTGACATCTGCGTAGCCATATGGGTATTGACTAATTTGAAATGTTGGATTATCTGTTACAGCCAATTTCAGCCTTTCCCAATTCAGCAAAATCAAGTAACCCGTTTGATCTCAACACGGAGCCAAGTCTAGCTCAAGCTTCAATGGTATGTGGATAATATTTTATTTGAACCGCTTTCTTTGCTCGATTCATTACTGTGGCTCTTTTTTTTTTTCATAGGACAATTTTGTTGACAACATTTAAGAAAATCATGCTTACAAGGGCCCCTGTTTTTTGGCAATGCTAAAATGCCTTTTAAAGGTGTTCTGGGAACTTCTTTACTTGTTTGATGAAGAAAAAGAAAGGATGAAGTTTGGTAGGCCACTTATTTGATTGTGTTTCAAAGCACGAAGCATATATATCTGGTTCAAATCTGTTGATATTTTTATGGTTTTAATTTAAAAATGTTTTGTGATTTTCCTGTCATAAGTTTGAGGATGCTATATAATAATGTAAAATATTTGAATGGAATGTCAATACTAGATTTTGAAAGGTAAACCTGAGATTGCTTCTTGCTATCATTGGAAAGGATATTAGTATCCTGAATAAGGCACTTAGATCAGTGAAGTGTATTTCTATAGAATCTCACCCTCATAGATCCTTGATCATTGGTTTGAAGCCTTGGAAGTAAATGGCATCGTTAGGACCCTGGATATGATTGGAGAAGTCTGAATTTTATCTACTCTTCATGTGCCATCACCTATGTTAGATTTCTCTGTTGGTCTCGAACACCCACACCGTGATAACCAATTCAGGGTTGTCAGGTACACAAAGAAACTTCATTGATGCCTTTGATTGAGAAAGCTCCCAACTGGTTACCGTTCCAGTTTTGTTCATATAAATTTTATTTTTTAATCGATTAATAAGTTAAGTTGAATACAATATTTGCTGGAATGCTTTGATGTATTTAAGCCTCTTAATCCTGAATACATCTTGTGGAAGAGCAATTGTTTAGCCTTTCATAATTTCTTCTACTTTTGATGTAGTTTCCTTCCATGGCATTGCTGCAAGGAGCGCTACCAAACATGGTGAGACCTACAGGCTTATTGCGTACTTCCAGCATTGGTACCTCGCCAGCACAATGGATGCAACCGCAATCCCCATCTTATGCATCAGCTTTTCATCCCCAGTCACCGTCTTATGCTTCAGCCCCACGTCCCCAGTCACCATCTTATGCATCTGCAATGCCTCCAAGTAAAATCACAGCTCCTTTCTGTTTTGTTTAAATCCCCATCCCCGCCCCCAACCCCGCCCCCCTTCCCCCTTTTTCTTCTTCTTTTCTCCTCCTGTGACAGTTTTACTTACATTTGGTTCAATTATGTCAGGTGCATACATGGGCCAACAGTCATCTAGCAATATGCTTTCCTTTGGGTACACCTTCTTCAGCCTTCTCATTCTATTTCCATATATAAAATAAAAAGTGAAATAATGACAAAAAAAGGTCTAATATTTCTGTAACAATAAAGACTACCCAGTTGGTGCAATATTGACCATGGTGTAGTCAAAACATCTACTGTTTGACAGCGACCTGATCTATAAATTATAAAGATTGAGAAAATATCCAAATAGGGACTGCCCAAGATAATAATAAGATGGTAAAGATAGGGTTAGGTGCTTGAAGACTTCAGAAAAAGGACGGTCAAGTGCTTCTCGTAAAAGGGATGGAAAGAGCAGAAATATAGGTGGACCTAGGTCATTCCTAGGGTTTCAAGAACTAGTTACTCTGGGTCAAAATAATTTCATCCATTAGAAGAGGTGATGCAGAATTGAAGCTGAATCGAGTTGACGAGTCTGGCAATGTTGATTGAGACGACCCCGGTCTGGTTGGATTTTCGGGTTTAGTAGAATATCTTAGGATTTCTTTTATTTAGGAAATATTAAGTTATTTTATTTGGGAAGATATGTAATCTTTTATTTTTGGTAGTTGATAGACAAGTAGGGAGTTACCAATTTGAGTTTTATTTTGTTTCTAATTTCATTAGTTAGAACTTAAGAAGTAATTAGGAGTTGCTATTTTAGTTTTAGATTTTAATTAGACAAGTTTTAATTTTAGTTTATTATATAAGCATGTAACCAAGTTATTGGACAAATGGGAGAATGGAATGAATTGAATTGTTTAGTGCCAGATGGGTACTTGCAAGGTCGTGTGAGCTCCTTTTCCCCCTCCTCCTTTGTGTGACAACTCTCCCTCCCTTGCAACTCTCAGTTCTTTAGGGATTTCTTCCCTTCCCTACTGGCCCTCCATCAAGAGGATGGAAGATTAAAAATGCATGCAGATAATGTGATGCAGGAAAAGAAAATGTGGCTTCTCTTCCCTTGGTGACAATTTTTGCTGATGTGTGAGGAAGGTCATCTTGGTTGTGTGTGTGGATTGAACTTTTTCTGTGTCATTGTTGTCTGTTGTGATAGAATGGAAGGGGGACCAGTCGAGGGTAAGGCTTTATTCTTATGGCAGATTATTCCTTTCGCTTTTTGGAGGGTGTGGAGGGAAAGAGATAGTCTTATCTTTGAAGCCAAAGGAAGAAAATGCAGACAATGTGGCAGGGAGAGCTATTGGTGTCCTCTTGGTGTTCAGTGCTTCCAGATTGTAGGGTTTAGATACATATATCATTTGGGATAATTAGGCTGATGTTGTAAAAATGTGTAGATGGTGGATATGGTTTTGGGTTTTTTGTGTAGGTAAACCTGGCTGGGGTGAATATTATAGAGGGCCCATTTTGTGGACCATTGAAAAATATAGCATCCTGAGCATATGCGTTTGTCTTTTTGGCTTTTTGCATAGCATTCAGACAGTCTTTACTTGAGAAAGAAAAAAAAAAGATCAAATTCGTGCACCAATGAGCATGACTATCTTTTATTACATACTTTCTTCAAAAATATTCTACATTGAATGAATTAACAAGTTTTAGATTTCTGCTTGACCTGATATGTCAAATCTAGTCAACCTAGGAGACTGAAAGATATTAGTGCTCCCAATGTTGTCTGTTTGCAAGTGAAGTGAAATGCATTTCCATCACAAAATGAGAAGTCCTATGTGAAACAGATAAAAACAAGGGAGGGAAGTGAATATATTCTATGCAGAATCATATGGACCAAAAAACGCGGTATTTATTGGACTGACTTGTTAGAATAATAAGACAAATTGAATTTAATGCCCCTAGAGGGAGGAAAGTGGGACCTGTCTATTTCCTTTATATATATATATATATTTTGGTTTATGGTTTCTTTTTGGGGGGGGGGGGGGGGGGGGTGTGGTGGGGGTTGGTGTCAATCAGTTTGTTAATTACAGAGGCAAGTGAGAGGACTTACAAAGTATTTGGTTAAGAAAATGTGGACTTGAAAAGAGATGTGTGTATGACCGAAAATAATAGAGAGAGAGGTAATTAGGAATTATTTAATCACTGATATGATTCTTTTGTTTGGAATAATGGATACTGATTTGGTAATTAGAAGCCAAGAAGTTAATTCTCAATGATTTTAGTTGTCTTTTCCCGAGTTCCCTTTACTTAATAATTCTGCCTTTCGTTACAGGCACCGAGGAGCTGGGGGTTTTGGCAATGATGGAGCTGCATTTGGGAATTTGGGTATGGATCAGCACCTTGCTGGTAGATATTCACAACCTGCTACGCCGAATTCTTTTTCTTCCGTTGGAGGAAACCCATTTGGATAGATAGAAGTACAAAGGCTTCTTGATGCCATTTTAGTATCAGCAGCCTCTTGCTGTTACAGCCTCGTAACATCATAGGGAAAAGTTTGATTTGTTCTGATTGAAGATCAACTGAAAGGATCGAGAATGAGAAAGGTATTTTCATACATCTTTGCCCAGTTGAGGTGTAATGTTTAGCAAGTCCATGTATTAAGGCTGAAGGTGAAGAAAAGAAGAGCTGAGAGAGAGAGAGAGAGGGGAAGATTGTCTGGAAAAGTGGTGTGATGGCTGGCATTTCTATGGGGACACAAGTTTATTTTTTATAGTCTGTGTTTGCTGTAAATCTAGTTATTATTTGGTAATGCATTCCATCGGGTGTTTTGTATGTCTGTCCCTATGGCGATTGTATTTTATTTGCTTGTTGTCGGTCGGGTTTTGTACTTCCCAAACCCCAAAATTTCCCCTCCCCCCGGCCCCTGGAAAAGGGGAAAATAGGCTGCTGTCTCCATTTCTTCCACAATCACCAGTCACTTTTGAGTCCGTGAGAACCATTAGATTTTTGGTAGAGTTTTGGAGTTTCTATTAATGATGGAACCAAATTTATAAATATGGTTTTGATCTTGTTGGTAATTAAAGTGTTTCTGGGATGTGCTTGCATCAAATGAAATTTGTGAGCCTGTGTTCTTTTCCTTGAGAAGAATTAGCTGTAATTTTGAATAATGGAGCAACTCATTGTGGTTTTCGTTTGGGTGTCATCTGATCATGAGAACTACTTAAACCGATTGGTCCTTAAGTTAACAAATCTCGTGTAAGAAGAAATGGGCCCCACGTTGTCAGGGTGTCATCTTATCTGCTTCGAGGATGATATTGTTCTTTTTGGTGTTTTTTCAATGAAAGATATTGTTCTCTTTGAATAGGCAGTGAGGGAAGCTTTTCTTGATCAAGTTATCCTCCCCTAGTAATGCATGAAATGTGGAGGATGACCGCAGCCTTGTATGTCTGCAGCTATGGTTGATGTCTCCATGGTAGAGAGTAGTGTTTAACTACTGCAAAGCTACAAGCTAAAAACTATTGAAGTGGCATATAATTCTAGATATTTCAGGTTTTAGTGCTCCCTGTCAAGTTTAATTCTGAGCCATGGCTAAATTTGATCTGTAAATGTCAGATAATGGAAATGTTTTTCATTGTTACTGGATGTTGTTCCCCCACCATATCATCATTTGACTCATCAGAACTTGATGCAAGCTATGTAAATTGGTATTTGATGGAACATTTCCCATGGACAAAGGTTTTGGAAACTCAAAACCATCCTAATTTTCCAGAATAAGTGATGTGGTGCCAGCCGCACCCCTTGATTATCCAATGTTGGGGATTTTTTCTGTTTTTAATTTGGGGATCAGGGGAGTTTATTTCTGCATTGTCATCAAAAACTTTAGTTGTTCAACTCTTATTCCTCCCTACCTTAAACCCAAAAACAAAGGAAGAATTGGTTATAAATACTACAATCTACTTCTGTTGAGAAGACTATTTGGGGTAGACTGATTAATCCTACAGAATTCTTTTCCTCAGCCACCCCTGGCTTGCAGATAATAGACAAAAACATTCACCTTTAAAAGAACATAAAAAATTTCAACAATCCCCATAATGTTATGGCTGAGAACCACTTAGCCTGACTTTGGAGCATATTCATATATATATATATATATATATATATACATGGAAGAAAAAGATTTCCAACTTTTGCGGAGCTGGTTCTGTTTGGGTGATTTTGAAGAGGTGCTAGAGGCAAGAGAGAATGGGTGGCCGGCCAAATTCTTCTTCGGATAGGATTTTTCTCCATAGAGCGAATCCAACCTATCATCCATGACTGTCATCGTTTGACTATCGCGCTTTCTGTCTATAACTTTGAAGCATGTATATAGACAGGCTAATTCGGTTGCTGATGCCCTCGCTGCGTTTGGGGTGTGGAATAGTTTTTTTACACTTTGGTGTGATCACCCTCCCCCTTTTATTTCCTCTCTTCTTGTTGCTGATTCTTCTGGTGTTTCTCACCCCCGCTTTGTTCTTTCCTTTTCTAATATATAATTGATCCTTCAACCAAAAAAAAAAAACCAACTAGAGGCAATTCAGTGTAGTCAGCAGCAACCATACTTGCTCACTGGGACAGCTCAAGGTAGACAACTTAATTGTTTCACTATACTAAAATCAAATGAGGGTGAATTAATAATTGACTCTCCATTGCTCCTCACATTATTTCGTATTTTCACAATGTTGATAGTATACGCCCTCTGGCATTATCTTTCTTCCTTGACACTCTCTCTCCTCCCTTGCCGTATATATGAGTCCTCTATATACGAATCATGAGGCACTTTCACTTGTGCAACTATTGACTTGGCGTGAAGATGCAAACACATGTAGGCAGCATTTAGATTCCTCTCCTTAATTTTTTGTAAAAGCTCTCTCCAGGCATTTCCTATAATGCACTCATTGGCTTAGCATGGGAGATACCAATGCACGTGTGCAATGTGTAGACATATAAAAGATAAATGAAGTTATCATATGGATAAAAAAGGAAAAAAAATCCATGGCACTAGTTTATATATCCTTTTGCATACGCTCACATTCCACCCATGGCCAACACATAGCCAATTTATCACCCATGACACTTATTGCTGGAAAATTGAACTCTAGGGTCGTGGGGAGCCCCTTATCACATTTAGTGAGTGATTCATAGCAAACCTTGCCAAATCCCTAACGTTTATAATGAGTAACCGATGGGTCCACACACTTTTTCCACATTGAATGCCTCATAGTGGACGATTCGTCACCCATGACGACTATTGGTGGGAAATTGAATTCTGGGTCGTGGGAAACCCCTATCATTTTCAGTAGTAACCCATAAACCCTTACCAGATACCCAATGTTTATAACTGATAATCAATCCATCAATTCGTGTTTGAGAACAAAGCAAGGTTTTAGATCCACTTGTTCTCAAGGTTTTGGATCCACTGAAGAGATCCAAAATCCTACGTACAAAGAGTCATCACCTAAATTAGGGTTTAAGATCGACACATTAAAAGAAATCCAGCCAAAGGTCGGTTCGCTTCAGATTGCGATCCAAGAAAGGTGTTAAGCACCCCAATATACTTGGTTAAACAAGATTTCATCCATAATATATTAATTAATGTAAATTATATACATTATGATACTAAAAACAATATAAGAAAGGGAAAAGATCAGAGTATTCACCTCCATCCAACTGCGTTGCAATGTAAATGTCATCATATTGAAGGTAAAGAAAAGGCACATGTAAAATCCTAGCTTTAGCCACTATTTATACCTTAAACTTTTATATAAAATGAGGTTAATAATTATGCTGAAAATTATGGAAATGCTATTACTCATACAAAACATAATATCATCATAATGGGAAATAGAATATAAGCTTGAGTAGCATTGGTCACGAAATGAGAAAAATAGATGAAAAAAGAAAGGAAGTCATTTTGGTTCTTAGGGCAGATCATCCGCTTATATAGTTTTATTTGGTTTCACTAAGTGCATCTAAGAGCTCTCTTGCTACATAGCATGACTGGTTTTACCTCAAAAAACTTATATTAATTGGCAACTTATATTGCTTCATTGTGGTCGTGGATTCAAATTAGAAAATAACCTTTCCATAAAGCAAGTGTAACATTGCATATATTATGACCCTCCCCAAACCCTACAGTGGCAGGAGCCTCATGCACTCAATATGCCCTTTTAATGAAAATGTGACAATATAATAATTGAATCCTAACCATTTCCTGATGATATCTCACATAACAAATAGAGAATGGCATGCCGAAAATATAATAAAAAATATAAAAATTCATCCTCATATAAAATTATCAAAATACCCTTATATGCAAGAACAACCTACAATGTAGAGGAACATAAAAAGAAAAACACAAAAAGGCATCTAAATGAAAAATCCATCCAAACAGAATGAAAAACATTGTAAAATCATAATCAATCATCATCAAAGCTAATTAAAAAAAAAAAGGTTGAATCAGAAAAATAGTCCATAGAACAAAAAGTTTGAGGAAAAATAGAAAATACCAACAAAAAAATCTAAAAAATGATAAATAAAAGCCAAAAGAACCTACAACCTTTTGCATAGAAAACCCCTTCAGGAACTACAAAGACATATTTCCATTCATAGCATATTGTTGTTGCCCCACTATAAGCAACAACGACGTACCCTTAATATCTGAAGATATCTCACATTACGTAATGAAATTAAATGGAAAAAAAAAAAAAAAAAAGCTTATTTAGCACTTCAAAACAAATGAAAAGTGCAAGGACATAAAAAACAATATAGGCTCAGGTTTGGAGGAATTCAAGTCTCCACAATTGCAATTGATTTGCAGACAAAACAAGAGACTCCCTCAATTTTTTTTTCTTTTATAGGTAATTTGTATGTATTAAGGAAATAAAAAATACAAAGAAATGCAACCGCTACAACCTTCTTTGGGTAGATCAAAAGAAAGGAAGAAAGGTATCTAAATCAAACGGGACAGACCCTGCAGCCCATTTAATGAAATATAGAAAAGAAAAGCTATAACAATTGGGAAAAGATACTATGAAAGAGTTAAGAAGCCCAATCACGAGAACGAAGAAAGTACGGGGCACTTTTCATCCGATGGCTCTTTCGCAGAAAACTTCTCACTATTGGATGGTTCAAGTTTCTAAAGACTGTATGACCATCGTCATCATTTGACTCTGAAGTTTCCTCTGAAGAATCCAAATGTATACCCTCTATATTATCATCTTGATGGTTCACCTCCACGCTATAATTCAACCCAACCTCAGAGACTTGAGTGTCTTCGAAATGAGGCTCTTCTTTTTCTTGCTCTTCTTCTTGTTCTTGCTCTTGCTCTTGCTCTTGCTCATTAATTACACTGTGAGATATGAAGGAATGATTTTTCTTTATTAATTTCCAAACTGGCTCCATAAGGAATAGGATTATTATCCGCAGGCTCTAAAAGCTCCTCAGAATAAATCAATGGATGAATTATCAGCTTCGGGGTCCAAAGTACAGTGAAGTGTTTGAGTAGTCAAACCATTGTCTACCTCAGCAACCCTAATCGTGATTTCCTTCTTATCTCTTTTATTTGACTCATCATAATGAACTAATTGATCCTTAGATTATTCCAATTAGCTTCCTTCCTTGCATAAACATCTATAACAAGATACATAATAGAATCATCCATAAAATGTGGATTATTCTCCATATGGAGAAGCGCCTTCTCCCCTTTGGCCGAACTAGAGTGGTCCTCAATCATCATTCCTACATTACCTCCTTCAATCTCTCCTTCAATTTTTCCTTTACTTTCTCCTTCCTCCAATAGCACTCCTTCATTCAAATTCAATGGACTATTTACCATTGACTGATATCTATCCACCTCATCAGATTTTGACTTACCCTCCTTTGAGTTATGAATATCTATCCCCTCACTTACAGTTGAAAATGGTTCAGGCATCCCACTTTCTACAATTTCTGCCTCCACCTCATTTGAGTTATGAATATCTATCCCCTCACTGACAGTTGAAAATGGTTCAGGCATCCCACTTTCTACAATTTCTGCCTCCACCTCATTTGAATTTGATTTAGGCAGCTCCTCAATCAACGCATCCAGCACACCAAACACATTCCTATGCACCACCAACTTTTCTAAATTAGTATCGCCACGTGATTTGACTCCATTTTCATGCTAGAAAAGTAGTCTTTGATTCCTTTGCCCTTCATGACTCCATTAGTAGTTATAAGATTTGAATTTGAATTCAAATCTAAATTTGAAAAATCTGAATTTGAATTCAAATTTGAAATTGAAGAAGTTCCAACTTGGACATGCACTTCTCCAGAAACTGGTGTAACTCCCACACCTCCCTTGATCACCACTAAATCAGCTCCACCTCCAGTCACCACCTCTTGTGGCTAAGAGATATCAGTGCGGCTTCCCTTTTTGACCCACTTAACACTAGTGGTATACTCCTCCTTACCACATTGACTCAAATCATGGCTAAAGATCTTACATTTAATGCATGAAGAAGGTCTCCAATCATACAGAACATTCTGCGAGAAAACATCCCCCTTTTCATCAAGAACATGAATGGATTTTGGTAATTCATCTCCAACATGAACCTCCACGCAAATGTGAGCATAAGATAATCGTTCCATAGTTCTAGTACACTTATCAGTTATAGCGGGAACTCCAATAACACTTCCAGTGGCACTCAATGCTTCCATCGTCCAATTATGCAAAGGCAAATTTGGTAGAGAAACCCAAGTTGAAATTGAATTCAGATGTACCTTATCAAGCACCATGTTTGGGTTCCATGGTCTTAAGAACAGTGGATGTCTATTAACAAACTATGGTCCTCCTTCCCATACCTTCAATCTATCCTCCTCCACATTAAATCTAAAATTGAAGATCCCATTTTCAAGCATAAGCATATCAGCATGACCAGACAACCGCCATTGCCTGAGAAGAATCTCTTTAGTGATAGAAAAAGGGCGCTTTCTGCCCAGGAAATGTCCTACCAGTGCTTTCTCCCACCTTTTCACTAATGCATCTGTCATAGAGGATGAACAATAGGCAACTGCATTCCCTTCAATCACCTTTGGCTTAACAAACTCCAACTTTAATCCATCAATACGTTCAAGGGATTTAGAGGAAAACAATCTAGCCCAGCCCCCTCCACCAGCAATATTTTTTCCATTATCAATGGAGCCATCTTTCAAATTTTCAAACCTTGCATTTGAGTCTCCTCCCCAAAGTTGTTGCTCTATTGTCATAGGAGAAGAAGACTCTATAGCCAAAGCCATAGGCTTCTAAGCCATGGCCAAGAGGAGAAAAACTTGAAACGAAATAAAAAACGAGAAGAGATATTGCAATCGATACTGATCTACCTTATGAGGATCCTATCTATTCTTCTTCTCCTATTTCCCTGCAAACAAGTTAGACATTTTCAATACAAATCAAGGACATGAACAGACCAGAGCCTTTTGAAGCTCTCACCGCATTTCATGGGTTTCGAACTTGTTTAAACTCTTCAGCTGCTACTGCTCAAATTAGAGATGATAGAAAACTTCCATGGATAACTTCCATGGAAACAGTTGCCTCATCCTCAAGTTTTTCCTTTGCCTACGATAATCTCAGTATAAGAAAACACACAAACAAAAGAGAGATGGAGGAGGAGAATTAAAAGACACAGACTATAGTAGGCAGTAGGCTAGTAACTCAGAAATTCGAATCCCTCAATTCTCTTGGAGACTCTTGCTTGATAAGTAAAATTCTTTCGAAGGTTAGGTGGATAAACCAACTACAAAAGCTACTCCTTTCAATCGAGTAGGTGATTTTGGATTAGCTCCTGGAATTTCGGATCATTTTACTCTCTTTGAAATAGTAGACTTTTCAAAAAAAAATTGCTCGTGCGAATTTGCAACACCATTGGGGTCACAAGGAACCTCTATGGGTCTTGCAATATTTTGGGATACCTTAATCATCGTTGCATAGTCTGCTCTAGGGTGACAAAAGGAGGTGTCTACATTGGGTATGCCCTCATGGGATGAAATTGAAGTTATCATATGGAAAAAGAAGCTCATGATACTAGTATACAAATTCTTTTACATGTCCTCTCACATTCCACCCGTGGACTCCACACTCTCTTTCCACATAAAATGCATCGTCCACGAAGCCTATTTATGTGAAATTGAGCTCTGGGTCATGGGAGAACCCTTTATCATATTTATAAGTAAGCAATATCAAACCTTTACTAAATTTCTAGAGTTTATTGTGGGTAATCGATAATTGATAAACTAAGCCATAGACTTGGGTCTCAACCTCCTTAGACAAAAGTGAAGTTATCATATGGATAAAAAAGCTCATAACATTACTATATATGCAGATTCCTTTACATATCCTTTCACATTCCACTCTCTCATTATATAAAATGTATTCCTATTATCATATAAAAAAAAAACATCTCCCAATATCACTATGCAGATTCCTTTACACATCCTCTAACATTCCACCCAAATACCCCAAACTTCCTCTTCGCATTAAATACCTCTATATTGAATGATTTGTCAGCCACAACACCTTTGAGTGGGAAATGAACTTGAGGTCGTGAGAAACTTATCAGATCCCTAACATTTAACCCAACTCGTAGATATTGAAGTATAAAACCCTAAATCTTCTAGGGCTTGATGTAACATGCAATCACAAGGTAAGGGTGTCAAACGTTGACGCAGTAGGCCCAACCTAAACCGACCTATTAAAGCATGAGACCAGCCTAACTGATTATTAAACATGTCAGGCTCAAGCATCGATTGGGCGATCTCAATGTAAGGTAGTTGCTCAACAATCGCTTCATTGGGACCAATCAAATACTATGACCAAGCGGTTGCTAAACTATTTATAGCCTGATTAGACCATTTTAGCATATTTAGCTCGATTATAACTCGTTTAAAAACTATTTATGACCTATTTAGTCAATTAGACCATTTAAATCCCGATCACCCCAATTACCTTGAACAATTATGGACAAAAAACTGATCCACCAAATAGAAACATTTCGATGACCTAACTTATGAGGCTTAATTACATACACCGGTGGAAACAATGGGGGGCCCCTTAAATTTGTGAGGACCAATGAGGCCTTTAGGCCTGACCGATAGACATCCAGGAAAAAAGTGTGGACTGAGGATAGGGATGTAAACATATCGGATATGGATCAAATTCGGATCAGATGTGATTGGAATTGGATATTTCCTGACCCGATACAGATATCCCCATACTCCTAAATGGATACAGATGTGGATCGAATTCGAATTTTCGAACATTCTTTTACTCTATGACTTATGTAATCCGGACCTTTCTCCCCCCAATGAATACAATTTGCTCTTAACCCATCTTTCTAAGTTGTCTTAGTTTTTTTCTTCATTCTCTAGAACCTATCTAAACTTCAAGAACCCTCAAAAGTCAAAATCTTTAATTGATTATTTAATCGGATCATATAATTATTTTTCGAATAATTCGGATTTAAATCTAAATATCTTTTGACAAGATATGACTACCACTAAACGGAAATGGATACGGATTTTGGCTATCCATTTGCATCCCTGTCTGAAGAGACCTTGGCCCGGTCACTATTCCACCTTTTCATATCCCCTTACTGGCCATACTCCAGATCTACAGGCAACAACTACCTCCAGCCTTCCTTTCGTCTCACATCTATTTTTCCTAACAAAAGAAATTGGTAGCTCAGTAACAGAGTTTCCATGCTATTTGGTAGTTGTTCTATGATTCTAGTGTCACGGAAGAAATATTGGATGTCCCAGTTCTTTGTGATATGTAAGTACTACCTAATATACCATAAATATAACAAACCAATGAGGAAACGCCACATAGCCCCCTAAGGACCAGGCAAACAGAAAGCCTCGTGAGGACCTGACACACAGAGAGTCTCGTAAGGACCAGACGAATAGAAAGCCTCATGAAGACAAGATGAACAAAAAGCGTCGTGAGGACCTGAAGAACATTGTTTGGTGAGGACCAGATGAACATGAAGTCTCATAAGGACCAGATGAATAGAGAACCTTAAGAAGATCAAACGAGCAAGGAGTCTCACGAAGATCAGGCGAACAGGATTCCCATGGTCAAGTAACACACGAGCACAAACAAATGTGAGGTGGCACATGCGTGGCCATACTTAGTCTCTAGATCACCATCTGTTAACTCTTATCAAGTCAATCCCCCGAAACTCAGGATCATATGTTAGTCAAGCAAGGCCCTGGTTACTTGACCGAGGGTAATCACAGGATTAGTTGATTTCCTAAAGGAGTAACCACAAGGCAGCCACTAAAACCTGACAGATGGGAGGAAAAGACCTACCAACCGATGTACGAAGGAAGTTATCTACCAAAAAGTCATATAGAAGAAAAGACTTATCAACCATTAAGATCCCAACAAATACGTATGAAACCTAAGAAATCGGACGTACAGGAGCAGGAGCCCACCAACCATTATGGCTTTGACGTATACACAAGAGCTAACTATACAGGAAAATTGGTAACCGCAGGAAAGGGAGGATCGGCAACGACGCCAAAAATTTGTTTGAGATTTTAAAATGTAACCGCAAGTGTACGGATCAGTGTAGCTACTGGTTGAACACAGGGAAAGCAGCCACTTTATTTATTTTTTGCTTCTTTTAATAATGCGTAAGTGAACCGATTAATGGTTGTGATTTAATTCTAACTACCGTCCTAAACATATGTATCTAAAATAACGTCCTAACCATTCGTCATCTAAGAATTTAAATACGCAAGCCACGTAATTAAAATTAAATAAATAAATAACTGAAAATAAACAACCCACGCAATTAAAAAACAATGAAGGAAAAAAAATGATGAAATAAAAATAAAGTAAAAGAAAGGGGATAAAGCTAGAGAGAGACTCACAAGTAGATTTCTTTACTTAGCCCGAGGGATGCATCATAATATGAACTTCTCTACTTGACCAGAGAGTCACTCTTACAAGGGTTACTCTACTTGGCTTTAGGGAAAGGGAGACAATTAAAATAAAAAACAATAAAATGATGGTTCTATGGCTAGGAGGTACAAAGCCAATACATACACTAGCCGTGAACCTTGGGGGAAAGGGATAGCAACAATGTAACGACTGAAATTAAAATCCTAAATTAAGAAAGAAAGGATAGTCAGAAGAGGGAATGAGTGGGGGGAGAAAAGACTATTGAAGGAGCCTACTTACTTGAAATTCAACCCTTGAACTGAAAACTTGATCGATTTGAGATACTACCAGTACTTAAAACCAGATTTGGAATAAACCAAATCTAAAATTTATAGTACTAGAGGAAACAAATCTGAAGAAAAAAATTGAACTTAAAAGACATGATCCATAGCTTGTTCTTGTCACCTAGATCTAAGTCTAGAACTAGAACTTGAATATTACAACTTCAATTGCTTAAACAATAAAAATAAAAGACTAAATCAAAAACAAAAGTGTTTGCATTAATTGAATAAAAAGAACTTACAAAAGTGTTTAAAGCATAAACCTAGAACTAGAGCTAGAGAAAGAAAACTAGAGAAAGAGATAGAGAAACAAAAAAAAAAAAAAAAAACCCTAGAAGAATAATGAAGTGCCTCCTCTCCTTGTGTTAACTTTATTATATAGAGAATGGGGGAGGGAAGCTAACGATTTTAGCTTCTAAAAAAAAAAGATTTTTTTTTATCTTGTTAATGAGGTGGAGGAGAGAGAAGAGAGAAAACGTTTGGAGAGAGAATCTCCCATGATTTTTCTTGCCTTTTTTTTCCTTTTTTTCTCCATTTTTCCATTTTTCTCTCTTCTTGCATAAGAAACCCCTCTTGGCCATTTTTTTTTCTTGGATTTGGACAATATTCTATTTTAATGGAAAATTCCATCCATGCCCTTGTTTTTTTTTCTCTCTTTATTTTCTCTCTCTCTTCTTCAAACTTGCATAGACATTTAAGAGGCTCGAACTTGAGACCTCCTAATAAATAAGGGATTTTGCACACCACAACTCACCAATTACGCTAAGTAGTTGTTGTTACCAAAAATGAATCTTCAATCACTTAAGACTTAAGAGTGTGGTCCATCGATCCTTATTGGCATTTGAAATATTCCTTATATCCTTGGAAAAACTGCAGATGGGCTGATTCTGCATCTCACTTCAGTTTTGATCTATTATTCTTTTTTTGGCCCGAAAAGAATAATCACTTGTATGGTTGATCAAATGAATGTGTAATTTTTATTGAACATGTCCATGTTGCTCAAAATTTTGTCCTCTTTGCAACCATAAAAAGAAATAGGACCTCTTTACGTGTAAAATTGGAGATATAGCCCCCGATAGTCCTAAATGCCTTGAAAATATAAAACCTACAAAAAGAAAGTAAAACCCATGGTAGCTCCATTCTAAATATGTAAAATACATGTTTTACTACCTTAGATTTCACACATAAATGTGCTCATCATAATTATCCTACACTTAGACTTTGTTAGTTCTCAAGCAAAACAAAAAACCTAACTCACTTTCGTAGGAATCACGGTTGCACTTAGCATGTGCAACAAGCCTTTAAACCCCTACATCATCCGTAGTGGACGAGTTGTGTCTCGTGGGTGTTTGCAGTGAATATACACCCAAAATTCAGAATAAACAAATCCCAACCTTGGCTAAAGGTAAGAGCCATACCGATCCGGAGCAAAGATAATTCCTTTTACAAGGGACCCCACACTTGAACTTTTATTACCCTTTATCAATTCTAGGCACTAGCATATTTCTTAATTTGGAATTCACCTCGTCTATTCCAAAACATCTTTATCTTAAGGCAAAATCACTTGTGAAGAAATAGGGAACCAATGACTAAGGCGTTGGAGTGTTTTTAACCAAACATGTTACGAATTATTAATGATATTTGCACATTTTTTCTCCTTTTTTAGCTTAATAAACTCTATTCTACTCTATTAATCTTAGCCTGAATGACATGGTGGAGCAAACATCAGACACCCAAGTTACTATGTAGTTTTGCTTTTTGCATATGCCCACAAAGACAGTGATGCTAGAGTTCTTTTAGACGTTTCTTCCCTAGGAATTTTGATCAAGCCACCACATTTCCTGAGGCGCAATGCCCTGTCTAGTTTCAAGGGAATCAACTCTTATTCTTCTTTATACTATATTTTCACACTTCATTTAAAATTATGCATTTGTCAACTCATGCCAAATTAAAAAGAAGGAATCAACTCCAAATCAAAAGTATAAGAATCCCACAGACTTACATATGGTCCAACACCATAAAATAAGGGTCTCTTATTTTTCAAAAGAAAATCTCATCTCAAGACACAGACTTGTTTCTTTCTTCTTAACAGGATTTTTGTACGTTTAAAATGGGTACCTTAATCAAAACTTTTATTTTCATGCATCAAGCAACCGAATGGTATGATAATTAACCAAAAGCCAAAGTAGGACTTCATCCCCCACACTTAAGTCATGCAATGTCCTTAATGCATGGAAAGAATTAAAAGCAAAGACAATGTAAGGGGGTCATACTTGATTAAAAGTTAATCATCAGTATAAAGGGGTTCATGGAGATCCATGACCTCTTCACGACTAGTATTAGGAAACTCGAGGAACGGTTTCAAACACTACCATTAACCTTCGAAATTATCCCTATTCCTGGATTCAGAATCTCTACAGCCTCATGGGGATATACATTATGGACAATAAATGGGTCATCCCATTGGGATCTAAGCTTACTAGGAAAAAGATGCAATAGAGAGTTGTACAATAAGACCTTATCATCAATTGCAAAAGATTTACGCAGAATGTGCTTATCATGGAAAGCTTTGGTATTTTCCTTGTAAATCTTAAAACTTTCACATGTATCATTCCTAAGTTCCTCCAACTCAGATAATTGGAGCCTACGATAAATTTTCGCATCAGACAAATCAAAGTTGAGCTTCTTGATGGCCCAAAAGGCCCTATGCTCCAACTCAACTGGTAAGTGACAGTCTTTCCCATACACCAAACAGTAGGAAGATTGACCAAGATCGGTCTTGAATGCAGTCTGATGGGCCCATAATGAATCAATGAGCCTAAGGGACCAATCTTTACGGTTGGGATTAACAGTTTTCTCCAAGATTTGTTTGATCTTCCTATTAGACACGTCCACTTGGCCACTAGTTTGGGGGTGATAAGGGGTAGATAACTTATAGGTGATCCCATATTTTTTCATTAAGGCCTCAAATGTCGATTACAAAAATGAGTATCCCTATCACTAATTATTGCACGTGGTGCACCAAAACGAGAAAAAATCTTCTCTTTAAGAAACTGGACCACCACTTTGTGGTCATTAGATTTTTAAGGTATGGCCTCTATCCATTTAGAAACATAATCAACAGCCAAAATTATGTACAAATTCCCAAATGAATTAAGGAATGGTCCCATAAAATCGATGCCTCATACATCAAAGATCTCAACTACCAAAATAGAGCTGAGGGGCATCATGTTCCTCTTATTGATACGACCAAAAGACTAATAGGTGGGACAAGCCTTGTAAAAATCAAAAGCATCTCTAAAAAGAGTGAGTCAATAAAATTCGTATTGAAAAACCTTTGCGGCAGTTTTCTTAGGTCCAAAGTGTCCACCACATGCATGATCATGGAAAAAAGAGAGAATGGAATGTTATTCATGATCAGGAACACATCGTCAGATAAACTGATCATGATATATCTTAAATAAATATGGATCATCCCAGATAAAGTACTTAACTTAGGAATAAAACTTATACTTATCTTGAGTGGACCAGTGATCCGGAGTCACGCCTGAAACTAAAAAGTTGATAATGTCAGCAAACCATGGTTCACTGGACACTGCAAATAACTGTTCATCTGAAAAGTTCTCGTTGATTGAAGAATCAACAGTCAAGGAATTGGGAAGCTGGGATAAATGGTCTGCAACTAGGTTTTCAACTCCTTTCTTATCCCTAGGTTTTCAACTCCTTTCTTATCCCTAATTTCTAAATCAAACTCTTGCAAAAATAAAACCCACCTAATGAGACGAGCTTTGGCATCCTTCTTCTGAACTAGGTATCTAAGAGCAGAATGATCAGTATATACCACCACATGTGAACCAACTAAGTAAGATAAAAAAATTTCTAATACAAATACAACAGCTAAAAATTCTTTTTCAGTGGTTGTATAATTGAGTTGTGCATCATTTAAGGTCCTACTAGTATAGTAAATGACAGTGGGCAACTTATTAATCCTTTGACCCAAAATCGTACCTATAGCAAAATCTGAAGCATCACATATCAGTTCAAAAGGTTCAGTCCAAACAGGTGGTTAAACAATGAGTGCATTGGTCTACTCCTTCTTAAGTTGTTTGAAGGATTCTAAGAACTCTTTAAAAAACCCAAAAGTTTGATCTTTAGCAAGTAATGAAG
>NW_024870588.1:251728-251792 GCF_013358625.1 Macadamia integrifolia
TTAATCATACATGGCATTTCTCCTAATTCAAAATCAAATTCTTAGATACGCACCTTTTCAAAAC
>NW_024870588.1:251812-260858 GCF_013358625.1 Macadamia integrifolia
GAATCCTCTATAAGATGTATATGATGTTGCACAATGGAAGGGCTTATACCCTTGATATCAGCCATGGTCCAACCGAGGGCTTCCTTATTATCTTTTAACACTTTAAGTAACTCCTCTTCCTGGCTAGAAGTCAAATTTGAAGAAATTATTACAGAAAGAGTCTAGTCAGGCCCTAGGAAAGTATACCTCAAATTAGATGGCAACTCCTTAAGATCTAGCTTAGGGGGCTCAACTATGGAAGGTTTGAAAATGGAATTGAAAAGGGGTCCTAAGGGCTCCACAAATGTGTGAAGACTTAAGACTTTAGAAAAAAAAAGTTTCACTATCATCATCCAACTCATCTATACACTCTTAGAATTCTGAATCAAAATTAATATCAAAGTTGGTAGTTAAATCTTAAGCATATTGATCTCTTCTTCCATATATGATTGTTTGCCTATCCTAAACATGTTAAACTCAACAGTTTGGTTGCTAAAAGATAATCTTCAAAAATCATTCCAACAATTGATTAATGCATTACTGGTAGCCAAGAATGGTATTCCTAGAATTTTTAGGATTTCATCTTTGGTTGAGAAGGACTTGGTATCTAACACAATGAAATCAACAGAGAAAATAAATTCCCCCACCTTTAGTAAGACATCCTCAAACATCCCTTTAGGAATCTTAACAAACCTATCTTTTAACTTAAGAGTAGTTCTAGTGGCTTTCAATTCTCTCAATCCTAGTTGCTTGTACACATGGTAAGGTAAAAGATTCACACTTGCGCCAAGGTTAAGTACAATATGCTCAATATAGGTGTTGCCTATGACACAAGCTATGGTAGGGCTCTCTGGATCCTTATACTTGGCTACTATAGGCTGAGTAATTATGGAACTAATGTTACTTGCTAAGAACGTCTTTTTGGGCACACTAGTAATGCGTTTGTGAGTACATAAATCTTTCAGTACCTTTGCATAGGCGGGGATCTGGGATATAGCATCCAAAAGAGGGAAGTTCATTTCTACCTTTTTGAAGACTTCTAAAATTTTATTCATGGAAGCAGTCTTCTTTTTGTTTACCAAGTGATTAGGAATGGGATAGGAGGAACATAAGGACTGTTAGGGATTTGCCCTTTTTCGGAAGAATCATTTTTGGTTTCCTCAACCAAATCATATTTAGTTTTAGAAGAATCTTTAGGTTCATCAGATAAACTTGGAACAAGAGGCACACTTGTGCCCTCAACTGAAGGAGAGTTAACAGGAATAATATATGGGGAAGATTTAGGAACACTCTGTTGGTACTCTCTACCACTCCTAAGGGCATAAACAACATTACATTGGTTAGAGGGCCATTGTTGGGTCTGACTTTGTACTATATTCAGTGGTGCATTAGTTGATGCTTGTGAACTAACAGCCTAATGATGCCTAGGGTTAGGCTCTGGTTGACTAGGTAAAGTTCCCTTCTCCCTCTCACGCATAATTGAGACAACTCTGGTGAGTTCTCTCGTAACATTTTGATGGCTTATCATGAGGAGGGCCATATTTTTTTTAAGTCACTTATTCTACTTGCCTCTCCAGTGTTGGTAAACCCAGGGGGTTGCTGATAAGATGATCGGAGAGGGGCCCTAAGAAAACTAACCTGAGGTCCTACATTTGACCTAAGAAAAGTATTTTGGGAAAAAGAGTGTTGTGTAAAGGGAGGCCTTTGGGATCCAGGTTAACCTTGATTATAGAAATTTGAAGGCATTGCTTGGTTGCCCTGATTCTAAAAGAAAGTTGGGTGATTTCTCCATCCTGGATTGTAGGTGTTACTATATGGATTATTCTGGTATAAGGCATTAACACTATCATTAGAAGTACACCCAGAGGTGTTG
Organism: Macadamia integrifolia; assembly: GCF_013358625.1. Lineage (NCBI taxonomy): Eukaryota > Viridiplantae > Streptophyta > Magnoliopsida > Proteales > Proteaceae > Macadamia > Macadamia integrifolia. The sequence goes on from NW_024870588.1 coordinate 253,665, forward strand.
AGGCATTCTTCTATGACATGTCCAGGGGACTGGCATCAAGCACAAATCTTAACCAAATTGACTGATGATGGCTCTCTAGGAATAATAGCCTCAATCCTCTTGATTAGGCTATCCAAATGGACTTCCTTGGTTACTATTTCATCCACAAAATATCATTTCCCTCTTATGTTTCTTTCACTCTCTTGGGTTGATTCTCACTCACGGGTTTTGTCAGCTAAGTCCAGTAAGAATTCTCATGCCTTTCCTTCATCTGCAAATGATGTGAATCCCTCAGGGCACATAAACTCTATCATTTTTTTAGTTGGGTAATCAATACTCTCATAAATTGTTTGACATCAATGCCATAAGTCTAGGCCATGGTGAGTGCATTCTTGGAGTAGTTCATTGAATCTCTCCATAAGTTTGGAAAAGGACTCCTTAGGCTTTTGCTTAAACTAAAGGATATCACTTCTAAGCTTATTGGTCGTGTGAATTGGGAAAAACTTCTTAAGGAAGACAACTATGAATTGTTCCCATGAGGTTATGGAATTTGTGGATAACACATACAACCACTTCTTAGTTTGGTCTTTCAATGCAAACGTGACGATTCTAAGCTTAACAGCATCATCAGAAATCTGTTGGATCTTAATTAGAACACATATCTCTTCAAATTCTCTTAGAAATAGGTATGCATCCTCAGAGGTCAGCCCATGAAAGTGGGGCAACATAGTGATGTACTGAGATTTGAGCTCAAAATTATTGCCCTGGGCTTGTGGTACAACTATACAAGAAGGTTGGGCTGCTCTAGCAGGGTAGAACCTATCTTTTAGAGATTTAAGTGGAGGGTTTTGCTGTTGGTCTCCTATATTGAAGGGTTTTAAAGAGAGCAAATGTTTATGTCACTACTTGTTGGATCTCTTCTTTCTAACTTATTCTTAATATTACGTACCCACTTAACACTCATGCAATAGAAAACTACCCACAACTAGAGTAAGACAAGCACAAAAGAATGGAGAAAAAAACATTTTTTAATTATTATTATTTTTTTTTTTGGCCTTTTAGGAGGTTACCGACAGGGATCCGGGGTTGCTCAGATCAATTCCTGAGGTACTGCTACAGGGCAAAACCTGTATTTATCATACTATGAGGCTTGGCGACCTCCACCGATACAACTATTATTGCAAGTTGTTATTCTTAGGAATTCAATAAAAGAAAAGGAAAAACAAAACAAAGCAAACAAAGCACTCCAATTTACCAAAAGAAAACGAAAAATAACATGGAACTGTCTCCCCGGCAACGGCACCAAAAACTTGTTTGAGATTTTAAAATGTAACCGCAAGCGTACAGATCAGTGTAGCTACGGGTCGAACACAGGGAGAGCAACCACTTTTTTTTTTTTTTACTTCTTTTAATAATGCGAAAGTGAACCGATTAATGGTTGTGATCTAATTCTAACTACCGTCCTAAACATATGTATCTAAAATAACGTCCTAACCATTCGTCATCTAAGAATTTAAATACGCAAGCCATATAATTAAAATTAAATAAATAAATAACTGAAAATAAACACCCCATGCAATTAAAAAACAATGAAGGAAAAAAATGTTGAAATAAAAAAAAAGTAAAAGAAAGGGGATAAAACTAGAGAGAGACTCGCAAGTAGGTTTCTCTACTTAGCCAGAGGGATGCATCATAATATGAGCTTCCCTACTTAACCAGAGAGTCACTCTTACAAGGGTTATTCTACTTGGCTTTAGGGAAAGGGAGGCAATTAAAATAAAAAAACAATAAAATGATGGCTCTATGACTAGGAGGGGCAAAGCCAACACATACACTAGCCATGGACCTTGGGGGAAAGGGATAACAATAATGTAACGACTAAAATTAAAATCCTAAATTAAGAAAGAAAGAGTAGTCAGAAGAAGGAATAAGAGGGGGGAGAGAAGACTACTAAAAGAACCTACTTACTTGAACTTCAACCCTTGAACTGAAAACTTGATCGATTTGAGATACTACCAGTACTAAAAACCAGATCTAGAATAAACCAAATCTGAAATTTCTAGTACTAGAGAAAACAAATCTGAAAAAAAAAATTAAACTTGAATGACATGCTCCATAACTTGTTCTTGTCACCTAGAACTAAGCCTAGAACTAGAACTTGAAAATTATAACTTCAATTGCTTAAACAATAAAAATAAAAAACTAAATCAAAAACAAAAGTGCTTGCATTAATTGAATAAAAAGAACTTACAAAAGTGTTTAAAGCATAAACCTAGAACTAGAGCTAGAGAAAGAAAACTAGAGAAAGAGATAGAGCAACTAAAAAAAAAACCCTAGAAGAATAATGAAGTGCCTCATCCCCTTGTGTTAATTCTATTATATAGAGAATGGGGGAGGGAAACTAACGATTTTAGCTTATAAAAAAAATGATTTTTTTTTTTATCTTGTTGATGAGGTGGAGGAGAGAGAAGAGAGAAAACGTGTGGAGAGAGAATCTCCCATGATAACCTCAACAAAATGGCAGTTAAGAGGTTCGAACTTGAGACCTCCTAATAAGCAAGGATTTTGCACACCACAACTCACCAACTACACTAGGTAGTTGTTGTTACCAAAAACGAATCTTCAATCACTTAAGGGTGTAGTCCATCGATCCTTGTTGGCATTTAAAATATTCCTTATACCCTTGGGACAACTGCAGACGGGCTGGTTCTACATCTCAGTTCAGTTCTGATCCATTATTCTTTTCTTGGCTCGAAAAGAATAATCACTTGCATAATTGACCAAATGAATGTGTACTTTTAATTGAACACGTCCATCTTATTCAGAATTTCGTCCTCTTAGCAATCATGAAAAGAAATAGAACATCTTTACGTGTAAAATTGGAGATATAGCACCCGATAGTCCTTAAATCCTTGAAAATATAAAACCTACAAAAAGAGAGTAAAACCCAATGTAGTGTAGAAACGCAACCCTAAAACAATGTAGAAGATAATGAAAAAAACAAAACAAACAATGCACACGGATTTTACGAGGTTCGGCAAGGTTGCCTACATCTCCGGTGAGATGAGATACTGCCTCAATATCAATGGAGAATAGAGTTACAGCGCGCCCTCACACCTCTCAGTATTGCTTGCATTACAGAGAAAGAAACCCTCACTACAAATATATAGCGAAAAACCCTAATCTGGAAAATATACAATTGCCCTGCCTGTCTAGGTGTTGCACCAGTACTCCTTGGATTAAACTACGACGGAATACAAGACATCGTACACCAATAGGTAGCTCCATTCTAAATATGTAAAATGCATGTTTTACTACCCAAAATTTCACACATAAATGTGCTCATCAATAATGGAAGAAGGTTGGGATGGGAAACAGTATGAGAAAGGAGTTCAGACAAGAAAAAGAGGTATGCAATCTTGGATCCTCAAAACTCGCATAACCTTTCCCTCATATTTACTAACTTGAGCTTGGGAGAGCTTGACCTGGAGATAGGCTCCAGGTTAAGTCTTTATCTATAACCTGCAGGAAAGCGCAAGGAAATCTCTGGAATCTGCAGTAACAGCCCAATAAAAAAAATCTGATATTGTTCAGCAATTCTCCATTTCCAACAGATAAAACTTTTAGTGTATCTGTTTTATAATTCAGTTTATCTGGTTTCCATATGATTCTTGGTCCTTGAGGAAATTTCATTGTGAAAGCGGGTTCATTTTTTGAGAGTGTTTCTAATTGATGAAACTAGGTTTTAAGGATTTCAACTACTCAGGTTTTTGGGTTTTGGAATCTGGATTGGGAAACTGTAATTCTTGTGAGTTTTGTTTTTTAGGAATTGGGTTTTAACTTTCCTAATGGGTCACTCTGGTTTCTACCATCATAGGAGGATCGTTGTTTATGTTTCTCCAGTGGAATCTCCTTTCTTGTCAAAGACCAAAGCACCAACCTTTTTTCGCTTTAACCTATGAATTTTGGTCTTCAAAAAATGTGTATTTTTGTTTCTTCTGGGTGATAATTCCCTTCATTCTATTTCTTTCCTTCAAGGTGATTAATGGGATATATTGCCTCTCAGTAAGATTAGTACTCTTTCTGGAATGGAATCAATGAATTACCTCTTTTGTTTCTATATTGGATGAATAGTTTTGCTTCCCCACCTCTCTCTGGTGTAATTTGTCTTCCTGCTACTTATGTCATCTTGATTATTATGCTTTTATGTATACTCTTTTGATTGTTTTTCTTTCTTCATTGCTATTGGTTAGGGCACATCATGCTCTGTCCCATTATTCTATTTGATGTTTCTAATAAAATTTTCTATATATTGGTGAACCTTATTATGTATCATTTTTGTTTGCTCTTTATGTTGCAGCAGAACCAGACTCTCAACTGTTTTCGACTTTTTGGCTTGCAGGATGTATCATATATCGACATTGACTAGGATGTAACCATCTACATCTGCCTTGGTGATACTCTGATTATCAGAGATTCAGTGTTGAGGAAGCCAATTAATTAAGTGCAGATGGAATGGAATCTTGCATTTCAGATATGGGTGAGGACAGGCTGATAGAGATTGTAATTTGTGAATTTCTGTTTAGATGGTTATAATATCGAAGAAGATTGTGTCAATGTGGAGTTCTTCTCTGATGGAAGACGGGAGGACATGGTGCCAGGATACACTCTGCTGCCATGGATGAAATGAATGAGTACCAATCTGTGATACAGTCCACATTTGTTGAAGGAGATGCAAATCTAGTTCCAGTCTTTGTAAAGAACACATTTTATTCTTTCATGGATATGTGCACTCAGAGACATCCTTGGATGAGTTTGTTGATATGTATGAGTTAGTCTTACAAAGGAAGTATGAGAACTTGCAGATCTTGAGTCAATTCAAACAAACCCTGAAACCCTGATACGAAGTCAGAAAGCAGTTACTAAGGACCAATTGCCAAATTGTAAACGAGAGAAACACTGAAGAAATTCCAGGTTGAGGTTCTTGGCATAGTCTGCTGTTCCAGCCTCTTACAGGTCAAGGTTGATGGGCCAGTTAAACACATATCGTTGAAGAACATGTTTTCTCTATAGATTGCTGCAAGCTGGAGACTAGGGAGTATGAAGTTTCTTTTAATGTCCTTAACCACAATGATGTGAATAATATGTCATCTCAGTACATTCTCACACACTGGAGAAGACAATTTAGCCATACCTGAGAATTTACGCATCTCAAGTAGGAAGCCGGGGCCATACCCAGAATCTCAGGAAGAAAGGGAAAAAACCGAGATTAACTCAATTCTTGGTCAGCTAGCATCAACCCAGAAACAAGGAAGAACCAGTAAATAAATGCAAGAAAATTCAAAAATGAAGAAAAGTACTGTAAGGGGAAAAAAAAAAAAAAGAGAGGAAGGAGAGAATAAGTGAGAAGTGGTATGGAAAAACACCTGAGAAAAGAACAAATTCTAGAGTGAACAGAAAAGGAAGGGAACCAGTCGAGCAACAACAGCAGCAGCAAGCACATGAAACTCACTTTATTCAATCCATTCTGTAACTTTCCATCTTGGGTTACATTCATATATATAAAAGAGAGATTAAAAAAAAATCATAAATAAACTCTGAAACAATGGTAAGTTCGAAACAAACTCCAATCCAACCTACTGACTGCTAATAGGAATAAAATAAAATAATGATTTTCAATTAAAAAAAAAAAAAAAACCCAAATTAATGGATAAATTCCTATATATCTCTAAATAGGCCATCACCCATGTTTGGACTTGGTTCTTCTCGGTTTGAGTTTCCAGACTGAGTCAAGCCTATCCAACCATAGAAAGCGCAACTGAATCAACTATAGTCCCCTAATATGATTGCATCTTAAGAAGATTTCAGTTTTCTATTTCCTTCTGAAATACAATACATTTTTTGCAGAGGAAAATGTATGTGTTTTCCATAAGCCACTTATTGTAGTTGATGATGAAAGGGAAAACAGGAATCTATCATGCTTTGGGACCTTAGAATATTCTCAACAGTGCATAACAGATGAAGATGCCTAACTCAAGTAATTTGGAGGAATCTGTATATTCTATTTCAGCATCAATAACTAGGCACAAGCAAGCACAAGTTAACTTCTGTTGCATCGGCCTGAGTCTTGTGTAAGCAACTGGTTCTTTACTGGTACAAGCAGATGATAGGCACTTCTTGACACCCTCAAGGAAATGAGCAGGTGCTTATTTGATTAGACTTTTCTGTACATCAGATGAATCTGAGTGAAGAAAGAAAGAATAATGATTTTTGTTTTCTCACTACTTAAATATGTTCCATGGTCCATCTGCTCTTCCATATCAGTGGGGCAACCAGCATCCATACTGCAGAAGATCAATTCTTTCTTTTGTAAGTATACTGGGTATACTTTAATAACATATGCAACTAATCTTCTAGATAAAAAGGGTTTCAAATAATGAATATGAATTCCAACTTTGATTAAGGCATTAACCAGGGAGATGGATATGAAATGGTCCATATGGATTAAAGGTTAGTTGGGCAATCCTCCCACCTAAACTTAGCTGGGTGGCTTTAGCTCACCTAATTTTGCCACATGACATATCAGGTGGGTTTGAAACATACTTGGTGGATGGGTAGACCTCAGTGCCACTTGCTCATATATCAAGTTCTAGACTAGATAGAGTTTGCTAAGTGGCAAAACAAATCATTGAAAAGCTAGGACTACCTAAGGGATGCATGGATATACATGTGGTAAGTGATTAGAATTGAGGCTGAAATTTGACAAGTGGCCGATCTAGACCATTCCCAAAATATCGAACGGCCAGAATTGTCATATGAACCTTCCATGTGGCACAATTAGTTGAGCTAAGTGGTCCACTAATTTTTTTTTTTAAAGAAATATCTTATATCTAATTAAAAATAATAATAATAAGATTTGAACTTGGATCTCTGATGGTGATGTACTAAGCTGATATGAGTTCAGATGAATACGTATTTGGTCCAATTGAATCCATTTGCAATTCCTAGGGTTGGTGATCTCTGGGAAAATTTCATGTTTGTTAGGAAAGTTGTCATGTGCTTACTGTAAACACAAACTGCTAGCCATTCATTGACAATTCTGACCCATGTACTGGTCCAACCCACATCAATTGTCCACCTGCAAAATTAATAACTTGTTCAGTATGTTTTGAAATAGGTGAACATCATTACAGCCCAAAAAAAAAGAGGGGGGGG
>NW_024870588.1:260878-276355 GCF_013358625.1 Macadamia integrifolia
GGGGGGGGGGGGGGAGAGGAATCTATCTTGGAAATTTTTTTATAGGGATCATGAAAGTTGAACTTTGTAAAAGTTCACAAGTTGCGACGTGGCAGGCAATGCAGCCCGACACATTAATCATGAAATACTGGGGAATTCATGTTGCCAACTACCCATATATTAATAAAAAAGACTATCCAGTGCACTCTGTGGGGTCAGGGAAGGGCCATAATGTACGCAGCCTTACCCTCGCTTTGCAAAGAGGCTGTTTCCTAACTAAAACAGACCACATTTGATCTCTGCATCTGTCCCACTCCCACCTCATTGAGACACCATTTTGCTTCGAGGGAAGGTTTCAAGTACTCTGATTCATGAGATATGTTCACTCATGATGAATACTCCAGGTAATTCAGTCCTCATTCTCCCAACACCCTCTCCTTATTGTATTTGGGATTGAATTCCAAGTTTTGAAATCATTGAGATGCGGTCCGATGAACATTCAAACCAATCAATGGTATCAAAAAATACTCAAAGACTCTCAGGGAAAAACAAATTAGAAGCAGACATAACCGGATGTGAAAATCATAGAGATATGCACACTTACTTTCTCATGGTGTGATGAGCATTCCAACTAATCAACAGCATTGCAAAGTACATGGCTCCTGTGGCAAAAACAAAATGGAAGAATGCATAGCCATATGGAACATCATCTTCAGCTTCTGTTTCGTCCTTCCTGAACTGCACACATCTTTTGTCAGATACATTTTTTGGTTTTTGTAACTGTCAACACACAAGTAGTTCATCGAGTGGGTTTAACCTGAAATGATTTAGAATCTATGCCTGTTGAAAATGTTGCTATAACTATTGCAATTAATGCAACTATAAAGCTCTGCAACCATATGAAATTCAATTGTCAGACATAATAACTTAATAAGGAAACATGCATGGTGTAGACACCCAAATTTTTCGGTCCTATCTCTACACATGGTCAGACATTTAAAAACATAAACAAAAGCTCAAGAAATTATGAAATTGGCCTGCACTGTCATAGTCTTTGCCATATTAAGCAAAAGAGCATTCCAGTGCATGAGGCTCCTGCTACTGCAGGGTCTGGGAGGGGCAGATGTACGCAGCCTACCCTTGCTTTCCTAAGAGGCTATATTAAGCCAGTAAGCTATATTTTGTGGCTCTAATTTAAATTTATCATCAGCATCAGTATCTGTTCCAGTTCCCAACCATTTGGGATCGGCTATAGACATCCTTTTCTACCATTCCAATTAAACCAGTCTTGAGGAAGATGATTATGATAACTGTAGAAGAGGAAAAGAAACTGGAAATCATTTTGAATTCTTTCACCGAAAAGGCCTGGCAGAGATTTTTTTCTTTGAAATTCTGGTTTGTTGTGCAGAAAGTATTGCCAATCACTATTAAAAGAAATATATTTGTATCAAAGCTGAGTAGATTGAAATATTACTATGATTGTAAGCCAGTCTGCCCTCGCTGCTGCTTCTGCTTTCTTGTTGCAATTCTCTGTAGGTGGTTCACTGTTAACAGGGCATGAAATCAAGATCAAAACTGAACTGCAGTAAAAGCAACAACACAACAAAGAAATATTGCAGAATTTTCAGAAAAAAATTCCACACTCAAATATCAGTGTAACAGAAAGAAGCATGTGTGCAAGATGTCCATGCATGAATGTGAATAGCAATTTTTTTGAATAATTTTTCAAATTTTTGGTGCCTATTAGCATAAGTTTTAATAAAAGAAAATTAGTTTAAAGAGAATAATCCTGATCATCCTGTCTTAAGCTGCTTTAGTGTTGTTTCTGAAACACAGCATATTTTTAAGCTGGACAGAATATCAATCAATCAATATCCCATGTTTACATATAAATAGCCTATCTCTCTCTCTTAAAGGTTATTCATGGTAGGGGGATTGTCCCTATTGTGAGTTATGTTGAGCTGTAGAGTTTAGATATACTTATATTTTTGTTTTTGTTTCCTTATTAATTATGACTTGAGTTGTACTTTAAGTAGAACTCCTACTTGGACTCCATTTTCTGTAACTAAGCATTATAAAGACTGATTGTCCACAATACTACAAGCTGAGCCTATCATGGTTCTCAGCACGTCCTCTCTCTTTTGTTTCTTTCCTTCTCTTCATAGATTCTGGTTTGCTTTTTCCTTGATTTTGTTACACACACACACAAACAATAAGAATTTTTTTGGAAATTGTCAAATAATACCTCCTAATGGCACACCAGCAAATGAAAACCACGTAAAGCCCCATCAAGCCAGGAGTCAAGAAGCCACCATTCACCTGTTCTAGCGAAAACTTAGCAATTGTTTAAAACAATGTGAAATGAAGCTAAAAAAAAAAGAGAGCAACCCAGTGCATGAAGCTTCTACTACTGCAGGTTCTGAACTAAATAAGTGGAAACTAATATATCAATGGAATACTGTAACTTACTTTTGGATGGATAGAGACACAGGTCATGAGTTGTAGCAGTACCAGTGTCCAGGTGATGAAGAAGATGTTGGTCAGGCAAGATGGCTGAGGTGCATACCATATATACATCAGGATGATCCCAACGAAGCAAATAACGTAAGCAGCACTTGACACCAACATTACATGGATGCGGCTGCAATTGATTTTTCTAGTGGATTAGCTTTGATAAGAGGTGTGTATATGCAATTGCATGTAACAAAGGATGGATAGACTCATTTGTCATATTTTCTGGGGTGTCCAAATGTGTTGGTCATGGAACTATGTTGATACTGTTGGACTCTTACACTTCACGCATTTATGGTAACACCAACTGGCTACTGATTTCTACCACCCCAAAAAAAAAAAAAAAAAAACTGGCTACTGATTTCCTAAAGGAATCTAATTATTATGCATAAAACAGAAGTCTCTGCATGCGAAGTCTTTAGGATTGCCAGAGAGATGATGTGTCCATGTCTTTGTTATGTCGCATTGTCTTTTAAATTTATATTAAATATTTTACTGTCGAGAGAATCGGAACAAAAAATGGAGACTCAAACACAAACTTCTCTCTCTCTCTCTCTCTCCAAAAAATAAAAAAATAACACACAATCTTTTAAGATTTCATTTCCGTTCATGTCTATAGAAAGTAAAAATTTCTAAGATTTCTAACAATGCAGCCAAATCATTTCTTAGGCTCCATGTAGTTGCCAGTAAAGAGAAGGGAGAGAAAATTAAATCACAATTTAAAAAATGAAAAACTTTTGACTCTTACTAAATATGACAATCAAACTACTTTTCAAATGGAATCTTTGTTTTACTGGTTATAATTAAGTATTTTGATTGAAAAATATAGTCAATTTAATAACTATATTCGGAATGTTTTGGAGTCAATTATACAATCATGTTAGTAATGCTTACAAAAGTTACCATTTTAGTATTAATTTGACTTCACTTCCCTTCCCTTTTCTTTCCCTTGTGACCAGATGGAGACCTAATGTCCCTGTCCAAGTGACTGCTTGCAAAATTACAATTTGGACAATAAGATTTCCATGCCAGTATCTGTGGTTGAAAGAACCTTACCATCTTTCTGCATTTTTCTCTGATAGGCAGCAGTCATTCAGCCATTTTATGAAACTGATCACACTAATGAGTTGAACCAGGAGGAAGATCCTAAAAATAATTTGAAAACAATTAGAAAGACTACAACATATAAATTATAAGTTATATCTTTGGTTTCCAAGAGAAATTTGTGAGAAAAAACAAGAGTAATTGGATTAGGAACAGAGGCGAGACAAGAGAAAAGTCTGCATGGTTACCCAGCGCCAAAATGTGCAATCTCACCTGCAAGAGAACTATTGATTCAGAAAGAGTTTTACAGCAACTGATCTAGATAACTGTTAAAAGGGAAAAACTACAAGGAAAGGGAGCAGGCATGAGTACACTAACCGTAGAGATCAATAAATTCTGAGGGAACAAAAAAAGGGAGCACTAACAATGCAATCCACATAACAATCTTGGCAGACCACCAACCAGAATGCCATGAATCTCTACGCTCATTCAACTTTTTTGCGCCAGCCGTTGAAAGAAACATTACGAAATAGAATATCTGTTCAAAATTAAGGCTCACTCAGAGGAACATAGAATTGAATAAATCGCCAATAAGGCAGGGAGACTGCTAGCTGCTGAAAATTGGACGATGACCAGGACATAAGGGCCCAACCATGAATCAGCAGTTAGTACATTTGGTCTCTACTGCATTGATGTATCTGTTTTACTTTGTTATCAAGGCTTCTTACAGTTCAAGTGTGACTAAATTAAACGGTTCTGAAACGATTCATTCTCAACAGAAAATGGAGTTTCAATGCAGCCAAAAGAGAACCATCCTCACCAGGCAATAGCTATACATCATTATAAGAAAACAAGAGTCCAAGATTCAACAATCCTGAATCCTAATAGACCTGAAATTCTGGCAGTTGTTCAATAATGCTCCACTAAAGTTGAACTTCAAAGGTTCAAAGTATTAAAGGGAATTTCAGAAATTTTAATTAAAGGCGTTTTAGTTGAAAATGGAAAAGGTTTCTTCATCCATTTCGGTTAAGTAAACTAGACACATTTTTAAGAATCTGCTCCAAAATGACAATAAATGGCTATTCCAGTTTTCCACAAGTTCTCTGTTTTGAATTTTCAAAGGGTTATGAATCTTTCCTTCTTCATTGAAAGGATACAAAGCAGCCCAGGCTAATGCGCAGTACACCTTCAGTACCCAAGCAGAAACGACCACCTTCGCATCCTTTGAGTCCTGCACGCACACCAAACTATACGGTTCAATCCTTTTGGGTGATAATTATATTAAGGCTCCAAGTTTTTCCAGGTTTTTCTTCACTGCTATGATGGTTCCAATAGAGAAAGTCCAAAAAATTAAGAAACAAACTTCTTACAAAGAAAGAAAATGGTCTTACTCCCCATCTCTGTCAGGACGCTTTGACCGTAATCTCTTATCCCCCATGCCAACAAGTTCGTAAGCAGAAAAATCAAACCATAGACATACCGGGCCATCCAAGGATTGGGTCCCATGTAGAATTGATTGCAACAAGAGTCCTCCATGAACTCATTGAACCTCTCACTATTACTACTATTGCTTCGGCTGCTCTCCATTTCCTTTATTTATTTCTTCCCCTTGTCCTCAGTACTGAGAGTGGTGTTTTATAAATAGCCATGAACAGAACCCAACAGATCTCATTCCAATTTTAATCCAAGAATGTGTCTTTATCTGCAACTGAGAATCTGAAACAAAAACTTGAACATGTTATAAAATTCATGCGTTCCATATGTTCACAACCCATTTATTCTAAGGCAAGAACCGACAAATACGAGTTAAATACCACATTTTAATGGCGGCTTGCAGGAATTCTCTTTCAAGTCCAGCTATCTATTGTAATAGAAACCAGAAAGAGCATTCAGAGATCACACATTTCACAAGAAACCATTCGATACAGCGTACGAGATACGTGCGATGCACGAAAATGTCGAGATATCATAGGGCAAAGCATAACTAATTTACCTATGACACACTGGATCAGACGGCTTATGTTGCATATCAAGAGGGAGCCACACATTTCAACGGTGTAGATTGATGGGTCCGACCAATAGAATTAATCTGATTGATACAAATTTCAAGCTACCTATGCATTATAGTAATTGAACTTGATACCTAGTTGCATATACGGATCATATACCTACCAACCAGGTGGTCGGGTACGTGAAGAATGGTAAAGTAGCGTTCCAGATCCTTGTGGAGGAGTACAAGCATCAGGGTTGGAAGTTGGATACTAGCCTACGGGAAAGTAAAGGAGATGAGGTGTTCTTGCTTCTTCTGCAAGTCCTCGTAACAGAGAATTGGGAAAGAGAATTTAACTTTATTTTGGTTTAAGTGACTGAAATGCCCTTCCATTGTTGTTTCCTAAGCTAAACACTTCTCCAATTTAGTGAAATGCAAGAACGCTGCTGATCATTGCAGGAAATTCAATCCTAACAGAGAATTAAGTTGATGTGATCTTGAGCAATGTCTGCATCGAATTTGAAAACTACATAAAGAAAACAAATTAAGAAATTAAGACAAAGCTCTTATCTTCCTTCCGAAATCTTTGGAAATGAGGTAAAACGAAACAATTCGTGAAGAGAAGATCAATTATTCGCAGAGAATCATAATTGATTTACAAAATTCTAAACTTGATCATCGAAGAAGGATCACCGAAGAATCACCAAACTTGAAGGAGAAAAAGAGGAGTATATATTGATTTAATCCAGAAATAGTAATTACATTTCATTCTAATATCATCACATTAACGAAAAGATAAGTGAAAAAACAGTAAAGATTGCTATGGACGTACCTGTAAGTAGTGGTTCAGCTTCAAGCCTTCAACCCTCAGATCTCTGTGTGAACAGAGAGATCCCTCGCGAAGCTCCTCCTTTACCTTCGATGATCTATAATGGCGAAACCTGAAGCTGAAACAGAAGCATAGAGAGATTTTTTTAAACTTTTTTCTCTCTTATCCTTCTCTCTCTTTTTCTCTTGATTTGATTTCTATAACTAGAGACGATCGCTTTTAAAAGCTATTTATATTTTCTTTCTTCTCTTTTTCCCGCCGTTTGCTTTTTTGGTTCCGCTCCTCCTCCAGTGTCAATGACTTGGACTAAAATGAACTCTCTCTCTCTCTCTCTCTCTCTCTCTCTCTCTCTCTCTCTCTCTCTCTCCTGGGAGTATCGTTAGTACCGTATCGTCGAAGAAAGACAAACTAATAGCTTTTATTCTCCTGAGATCATCGCTTCTAAGTTACCAAAATACCCTCAATCAAGCATTAGCCACATAGATAGCCAATACGGTATATACCTTATCACTTATCATCACCAACGTTCGATCTTGTGTTAGTGGGGCCGGGTTTCAACTTAGATACCCTTTTAACGGTTTCCTGATGGAAATCAAGGAATTTAAACTTGGAAGGATGTAAATATAGAGTAACGGTTATTTTACCCTAAAGTCAAATATCTGATTATTATTGTCTTAAGCAACATAATTATTACTTTTCAGCTTATGGTGTTTACAAAAGGCAAAAAGGTAATTATGTGACTAACTATGGATGCCTCATGGGTCATACTGGGCCCAGCCAGGTAATGTTGTGGCCCCTGATGTTTGACAGTTAAACTAAATTTTAACCTTTTAAGGCTAGTAATTAAAAAAGGCTAGTCATTAAAGGTCCATGGACCTAGGTAATGCGTTAAAATCCCCAACAATCATCCATCAAATCTTGAATAGTCTACTTGGCCCAACCTCCCTTTGGAATCTTTGTTTGGGACTAGGGGTGTCAATGTGTCGGTTTCGAACGATTTTGATGTAAAAGTGAATAAAATCAAAACATGAATTAATAAGGATGCACCGACTTGATTTGATTTCTCTTATCATTTTGGTTTTGATTTCTCATATAAATATATTTTGAAGTATTAAAAAAATTATTTTTTTAAGAATATTGGGATTGTGTCTATTTCTCACATGATTATATCAATTTTAATTCGGTTATAATTTCAGTTTAATGTCTTATTAGTGATCCAATTTTGTTTTAATCTCACAAAACCTCAGTCTGAAACATGATATAATTAGCTCATATCGATTCTGATCAATTCGATTTCGCCGATTCAAGGGAGATAAGTATTAACACCTTTATATAGGCCTGATAAAAGTTAAGGAATAAGAAATATATTATTGTGTAGGAGAGTGGCATTTTTTTTTTTTTTTTGGTAAGGATGAGAGTGGCTTGGGTAAGCAAAAATATAGGATGTAATTAATATACTAATATTACATTACAGGTAATTCGGTTATATAAGTTAAAAGGGAAAACAGTTGAGGGCATCTCAGTTATACATTTTAAGTATAAATAAATTACCACCCATTCATTATCTGGAACTTGTTGATGGTTCCATTATTAGCCCACTATTAGATTTTCTTTGCTTTTTTTTATTATTTTTTTCCCTTTTTTAATAGATGAAAACAAGACAAAAATCAGATCGTACCAGAACCAGATACCCTTTTTGGGGTCCACATATTGAATTATTTTTAGGCCCATTCCTTAAGCTGTGAGCCTATGCAGAATACAACAAATTCTAGGCCCAGATTGGTCCAAACACTGTATATCCTCCACAAAGTGTCCCACATGTAGAGTCTAGAGAGAGAAAGTAAAAGTCTTTCCATGGAGCATGTGCAGTGGTGTGTGTGCCAGCACTAATGCAGTCTTTCTCTTCTTCTTCAGTAAACGTTGGGGTGTGTATCATTAAGGTCTATAAATACTGGGAACACAGTAGGACTCAGAACTCAAGTGGGGCGGTAGTGGGGCGGTCATGGGCTACCAACTACCATCTTGAATTTAGGGTACGGTATCGATATCGATCTGATACCAATCCGGACCGATCAGTGTACCGGTCAGTTTTGCCATTAACTTTTTTAAATGTATAATTTTTTTACCATTTTATCCCTGAAATGATACAAAATTGATTCCACTTGATTAGGTATTGAAAATTGATCTCAATCAATACAGATGATACGATATCGATACTTGAAATCATGACTACCATCCCTCTTACTCTTACAATATGATTCTTATTTTATTTTATATTTTAAATTTAATTGATTTTAAAGTTCAAATAAAAAAGAATCTATTTGACTATGAATCATCATGGTAATGGATAGATATCATTATAAGGAAGGAGATATTTTCGATTTTGTCAAATAGGGCAGAGTAGCTATGATTATTAGGCGGTAGGTGTTTCATTCCTTTAAAATGGTATAGAAAAATGATCTCCATGATTTTATGTTAGTTAAGGGAGTGTTTGAATGACACGTCTATGGTTTATATGAAGTGATTATTGTCTGTCGCGTGTAAGGTGATGTGGCGAGCATCGAATGGTCGAGACAATATCAATTCGTGCCTCAATATCATCTTGGTCATTCGATGCTCACTGCACCGCTGCATTTGCGGCAGAGGATGTTTGAACGCTTATATGTGTATCTAGAATTTGACACATTACATTCATTTAATTTTTTATTTTATTTTAATTATTGGTTTGATTTTCAATCAGTTAGTCGGTTTCGTTCCTTATTGATATATTTTCGATTTCAGATCTAAGAAATGAAAAACATATAACAAAAAATAGAATTTGATGTTAAAAAAAAAAAAAAAAATTATTAGTCTCGTTTATGGATTTAGTTATTAGATATTGATATTGATCTAGATTGAATCGCTGTGTATCAGCCACTTTTTGCCTTCATTTTTTCATAAAAGGTATATTTTCTTTACAATTTTACCCCTGAAAAGATATTTGTTATCAATCTGGATCGATCAGGAACCAATATTGGTCTCGGATGATATCAATACGGCCAATCCGATATTCATACTTGAAACCACAGGTTTCATTTTTGACACCCCCAATTTATAGGATTTGATATTAAATGGAATCGAGGGGTAGATTCTGATTATGATCCAATTTTTTGAAACTATGATTGTGTTGATGGTTATTAGTATCTATATTAGAATCAATATCTATCTCGGCCACACGTATCGATATCAACCAATTGTGCCCTTGAATCTAATTAAAATTTATAATAATAACAGATTTGTCCTTATTTTCTAGTAACCATGTAGAAACACAACCCTAAAACAATGCAGAAGATAATGGAAAAACAAAACAAACAATGCACATGGATTTTACGAGGTTCAGCAAGGTTGCCTATGTCCCCTATGAGATGAGATCCTGCTTCACTATCAATGGAGAATAGAGTTACAACTCTCATCCCTCACACCTCTCAATAATACTTGCATTACAGAGAAAGAAACCATTGCTACAAATATATAGCGAAAAATCCTAATCTGAAAAATACACAATTACCCTCAAATAAAAAATTCAAATGGGACCACCGTCCTGCCTGTCAAGGCCTTGCACCAGTACTCCCTGGATTAAACTACAACATAATACAAGACATCGTACACTAACAAACCATTCTACTGATATAAAATCAGCAAGATATTGATATCAATTTCAGTCAGCAATAATAAATTCAGCCTTATTTCAACTTAATAGGGTCGCATACATGAATTCATGGCGTCGGTGGCTAGGGGATGAAAACCAGAAAAGAGTTCATAAAAAATAAGATCTATGAACAAAATGTATGAGTCACTTAAAATGGGATTATGTACCTTAATTTGTCTTGTTGCTTAGATTTAATAAGAATATATGAAGTAAAGCAACATGTGTGATGCTTTAATGATGTTTTAATGTTGGAGGTTATATTTCATTTTCTGTCTATATAAAGGTAAACATTTGGTTAAGGACGTAACATGCGTGTTTAGTGCTTGGAACTTGGAAGTATTATCTATAGTAACATAAGCAAATCAAGTATCTTAAAGTGAAAGTCATTATCACTTTGGAAAATATGAGTGGTGCTTTTTGACTATATCCCACTTTAAAAAGGGTTAATCCCTAGTTACCAACTCTTAAGAAATAATGATAGTGATTAATCTATTAAAAACTACTTTAATTGTTGTCTGCGTCTCGTGGTTATCGTCATTATTACTGTCATTGTATCATTATCTACATTAGTATCTAAAAAAAAAAACACACACACACTCATACATAAGTTGGAATATAAATGGATAGTCGAAAAATTCGTATTTGATCCATGTTCAAATACGTTTAACGGTTTTCAAATTCGAGATTTTGATTATCGAGCAATATCTGAATCCATCCAAAAGATAATTAATCTGGATTTGAATATTTTCAATTTAGATCGAATAGTATCCGGGTAATTAACTATTAGATTGTAATATATGATTAATTTAATATTTTGTAAAAATCATATGATATCTTACTATATTACCTTATTATAAACACTTTTATAAAAATATTTTGGTCCATTTCTAAGAAATAGGCATGGTGCATCAGTTTATTTCCAACAAAATCGGTAATCAAAGTCAATATTCCACAATCGATATAGGTCAGATTAGTTTACTAATTAGATAGTTTACTGGATCGGATAATATCCAATTATCCAATAAACTCCCAGATTCGGATATAATATTAGTTTTTAAAATTCCATCACATATCGAATCGGATTCAGATATGTCATTTGATAAACAGACTAGGATTCGAATAGTAGTGAATTCGAACCGAATCTATTTCAATCAGTCCGGTTGAAGCCGTCATTGATTTCAATTGGGTTAAATCGAAGCTGGCCTGGTAAGAAAGGATCGGTTTTGATCTTGTAACAGTTTCTAAATAAGGAGTTATTAGCAAATTCAATCAATTCGATCTCATTTTTGACAACCCTAGCTAGAGTAACATTATTGTAAGATACTGATAATAAAATTGATGGAGCTTTCAAGGGAGCATGCCACGTCCACCGTTGGCATTGATGGTACATATGGTATAGGATCGCTGGATTAGTTCTGGGCCTTCTGGCCAAAACAAATGGGCGTATTGCCGAATGACAAAAAAATATAAAAACTGAGATTATATTTCATTATGACATAACATTTTTCTAATTTAGAAAATTCATTTTAAAATTATTTTTGTGTTAGTTTTAATATTGTTGTGGCAAGAAATCATTCTAATTAGGCAACTCTCGAGTCTTGCATAGAGGAATAATCACCAGATAGTAAGTGCAGGGCTGATTCGGCGAGAGACTCTTTAATGTTTAAGTTAGATTTCTCTGTAAACAGTAATTATGATAAGAATGAAAAAGTCTCAATCTCTTAGAAGGGGGGGTTTATCTATGTATCTATAGTCGAGGAATGGCAACAATAGAGAGTCCCATTTTGACAAGTCTCCTAGTCCTAGTAGGAGTCCGATCATGACAAAAGTTATATTAAGAGAGTGAATCTAAGAGACATCCCAATCATGGGAGCTCCTTATGTCCCGGTACACCGGGAGATCTCCTTCCTTCTAGGGAGGATCTAGAGTCATTAATTCCTAATGAGTATCCTTTCTTGATTAGGACGTTCAGACTAAAAATGTGTCTCCTTTTAAAAGGCGTGCTCCATCGAGCGATCCCATAGACATCAAGTGCCGAGTGACCTTGATTTGGTAGCTTGGTTGCCAATCTACCTATGTCAAGCACTCGATAGCAGGTCAACACCATGCTTATGGGCATGGTTGTATTAAGTGTGTCAACTTCAAACCGAAACTGAGTTGAATTAACCGGATCGAAATCGAACCGAATTTATTTGGTTCAAATTCAGTTTGAATATGTGAGTATGCTATTCAGTTCGGTTCAATTTCAGTTTAGGGTGTCAGAACCGTCTGTTCGAACCGAAACCGAACCGAATTGCCCTTATCATTCAAGAGTGCTTTTTGCAAGCTTTTTTTTTTTTTTATGTGGCAAGTGTTTTTTGCAATTTATCATCACATATTTACAAGATAAGATAATTTTTGAGTTAGCAATGGCCATAAGACCCATAACTTGAGCCCATTTTGGCTTTTGGTCCATTACAGTCATGGTTCAAAAGTAGAACCATTTTCATGACCAAATTAAAACTGAGGAATAAAACCAATTTAATACTGCATATTAGAACCAAATTGGAACCGAAACCAAACGGAGCCAAATAGAATCGGTTTGAGTATCTAAATATGGAACCAAGTCAGTTCTCTATTCAGTTATGATCCATCTTATCATCATTTGGAACCGAACCAAAACATAACTGATTGACACCCTTAGTTGTAGTCTAACCACTCAGTTGTACTTCAGATATTATCCTACCTAGACCCCCAGTTGTAATTTAGATATGGCCCAACAGTTCATGCGCGCCACCCCTCACATGCAGGCGTAGATTAGTCACTCAGTAACTAGTCCAACCGTGATTGTAGTCGGTCGCGCTATATCCGACCTAGATAGCGGACACTGATCATGAATATAGCTCGGCCATACTCAGACTGATGGACCTACCTTGAATTGAGGCTTGTTATGCTTGATCTCGCTTCGTTCCACTGAGTCCACGTGGTGTGTTATCAGTGGTGAGCTCTTTTCGCCATAACAAATATTAAATCTGGTCAATATATAAATGTGGAGTCTTCTATCACATGGATTCAATCAGACCCATCCAAATTTGCCACATGACAAGAGAACATGACCTCTAGTGTAAATTATGAAGGTTTCTACCTTTTTAAATGGAGGAGGTTACGTATGCCGTCGGTTTTCACGGAGCTAGCAGCTCAACCAATGGAAATGGCATAGAGAAGATTTGTTGGACCTTTGGGCCTTGTCCAGCCCAATGTGGGCCTATATGTTTGGCTCTTAAAGGGTACAATGGTCAAAGACCATTTCTTTTTCCCTTTCTTTTGTTTACCCTTCTTGTGAGTAGCTTGACAAGTGAAGAAATAAACAAGAGAAGGAGGCGGAGAGACTTAGAGTCGTTTTGGCCTGAGAAAAACCACTCTAGGCAGCAGTGAACAAGTCGACGATCAGAGATCGATTCATGGTTTGATTGAGCTGAAATTTGGATACCGTGTTCATAACTTCTTGCTCTTCATTCTGTACGGTTGGATTGTCCTTTGGAGCTTTCTGTTCTAGATTTCATGGATATTTCTTAGACCACTATTTTAGGTGAGATCTTCCATTTCTTCACATGTTGGAGTTGATATTGTTGTTTTATCTTCACCATATTTGTGGATTCCATTGTTATTAGAATTGTGGATGTTTATCCATTTGATATTGTTGAGAATTTGTTTTGTATCTAGTTGGATTTAGATTTTGTACCTAAAATTTATAGTGAAGATTTGGGTGGACTCCGAGAAAGGTCTCGTGGTTTTTATCCTTCATGTTGAAGGAGTTTTCCACGTACAAATCTTTTTGTGTTTTATATTGTTTCTATTGTATTTGTGTTCAATTGTTTCCTCACAAGTTCATTCAGAGTGGGAAAGTGTTATCCTTTCCTAACAATAATGACATTTGACGGGTGTACTTTCCTTTCACCCACGTTGGATGAAAATTTTCACCAACCTAATAATAATGAGAGAATAAATATTATTTCCATATATAACGTGTCCTGGCATAGTTATTTGAGAATTAAATGATCCAATGTATTGATGAGGGATAAGGAAACCATACTTTGACCACCGCTATACTGGTGCCAATTAGTTCAGTTTCAGTTTTTTTATTCGGTTCAAGGTACTACATGTAGAAATCAAAACTAAATAGGAGCTTGTTTTTTCCAAAACCAAATCCAAGATCAAATTTTGAAACAATCAGTTTCGATTTTATTTTTCATGAATTCTAAATTGACATCAGTCTAAAATACATTTTCCTCTATAAAAAATAAAAATAAAAAATATATATATTCCTTTTTTTTTTTTTTTCGGGGTAAGGGAAGAGTCTACTACTTGCAATGCTGATAGTGGGCAGCAATGCTTATGCGGGAGAGTGTTGCCTCTGTCAATGACCGCTATTCTGAATGCTACAATGTATGTGGGATGATCCAATTGTTTGTGCTCTCATATGTTTAAGGAACTGTCGTGCTCGCCCTACTTCAGTTCCCCTTTACTATTGCAATCTTGGTTGCACTATCTCCATGTGCACCACCAATTCCCTCTCTCTCTCTCTCTCTCTCTCTCTCTCTCTCTCTCGCAATGCTTGAGGGAGGAAACGTCTAGACTGCGTCGGGCACAAAAAGACTATATTGTTGCCCTCCCATTTACCCATGGTCTGGTGTTGATCGGCAGGGTTCTTGCTAAGGGTGTTCAAATAAGTCAATTCAATTGATATCCTGAGATCCATTCTTTTTTCTATTCAAAGATCAGGACTTTGTCTCTGTGTTTTCACAGTGTGGACAGTTCGATTCAATTAAGATGCAAGATTTTTTAAGTTGAAAATCAGGTTTTGACTGAGAAGACTTGCCCGAGTCGAGTCAAAATTTGAGATTACTTGTCAAGAGTCACGAAGACTCACCCTGTGTTAAAAAAAAAAAAGACTCGAGACGAGTCAAGACGATTCTATATTGACTCGATTTTTTGGCTAAGTTTAGAAAAACCCACCAAATCTGATCATCATATCAAAAGGCACTTTAAAAAAAAATCTTTACAATCCCAAATCCCAAGACTTCTAACTTAGTAACTTCTCCTACTCCTTCCTTCTGCCAAAAAGAACTTGGGACCCGGCCAAGAAATTTCCCGTATTCCTAAATCCAAAGTTCTTATTTTATTAGAGATTGGATTGTTGGATGATATAATTTATATTTTCTAATCCTTAACCCTAACCTAACATTATAACCAAGAGAAAAGACTCTTGCCTGCAACCCTCGAATTATTAATCTGTGATTTTTCTTTTTCTTTTTTTTTTTCCCTGCATTTTTTATATTTTTCTGTATTTTTATGATTTATTTACATATTTATTGCATTTAAATATATATATATATATATATAAAATAGAAAAAAACAAGACTCGACCTGACCAGGTTTAACCAGGTCGACTCGCTA